>NC_051186.1:42539377-42774377 GCF_013339695.2 Rhipicephalus sanguineus | reverse complement strand
TCAGGCCTGCCCGTTTTTGTTTAATGTGAACGGTTATGGCTATGCAGGTTTTTGACGATAATGGTAGCCGAAGGCCAATAATGCAATTCATTAACAGTTTACTTCCCACTTTTAACCCCTCAAAGCATGAACCAAAAGGCAGCCGGTTGTCAGAAGCACGCAGTAGGTTTATTTTCGTTTTTGCATCCATTGAGAACCTTGTTTGCTTTCGGACTCGACCAACGTTGGGCAGGGGAGGGGGGGTGTAGCTGCTGCAGTGAGACCCCCCCCCCTGATGGAACACTCGGCGCATGCCTACGACATGGAGTGAATGAAATCGTGCCTACCAGGAACATAAAGTTGACAAGGTAACGACAGACCTTTACACCTGCTTCGAATACACGTATGCGGCGCGCCCGCATGTTTTCACAGCCAAGACAGCAAGACGAAGAAGGAACCCAGTGGGAGGCGTGAGCAAAATTAAGTAGTGCAATACGTGGTTTGGCGTGGACGCGGGCTGTTACTATTTGCGTTAGCGTAAACAAGAAGGGAAGCTGGCAGCAAGCGGTAAGTGCATAGAGAGCGGGTGATCTTAGCGTGGGTATAGATAGTTTGTATATACACTACGAAGAGGACAGTTCGGTATAATAAATGCTCGCCTTGGCCTTCGTTCAGTTGTCGTGTACGCAGCAGCCGCGCTTAGGGGAGGAGGAAGCTAAGGCAGGAGGGTCAACGAGACGCGCTTCCGGCATGAGTATGCCTTTTTTTTTATGTTTGTTGGCACGACCACCGACTGACAGGCTGGCGTCTTTTCTAAGCACTTCCTGTCGGGCACTTATATCCTGTTTTCCGAATATTCAGAAAAGAAGTCTTCTGTGAAATAGAAAGCGACGGTTCAGGTTCAATTAACGGTTATTTTGGATACACGTGATGCCGCAGCGTAAGTTGACTTAATAAGGTAAGAGCCCATTGACTGTCAGGTTAACGAATCAAAATTTTGCCGATTGAGTTCATCGAAAGATTGCGAGCAGCTGCGGCCGTTACCGCACCTGACGGAGCCGATCTGAACCACGCGTTCCTTTCCATGGCCTTCCGAGATTAGCCGGCGGGCCGGCTAATCTTGCAGGCAATGTCCTATCTACGGGGCATCTGAGATCAATCAATCAATCAATCAATCAATCAATCAATCAGTCAATCAATCAATCTGAGGTCTGCTTTGGCAGATGGACGCAACGAAAATTTAACCAGTACACCGGAGCGCACGAGCGCCGACGTGCGGCTGTCACTACCCGACAACTAAGTCAAGGATTGGGGTCGCCTATAGAATTTGTATTTACGTTCGTTGATGTTTATCCGGTGTTCTCATGCGCGGCGCTGACACAGCGCAAGCGTTTGTGTTGTGTGTTTGCGTGTTCTGACGTCACTCGCAGTTAGATACGTTGTGTAAATGGCTTGGATCTAGCTAAGGATATGCTGTATACGCCTTTAAATACAACAACATGAGTTTTGGACGTTTGTGTAATCGTGGTTACGCCTAACACGCACGTGGACTATCGAGCGTTCCTACGAGCCTTGAAGCATTGCCGTGGCAGAGATTGCTGCAACCGATCAGCCACGAATAGATATATGTCCTTTCCGTGTGGAGCATTAAAGAGAGTCAGATAAAGGTCATACGCAGCGACAGAAACTATCCAGAAATATCCGAATAATGATCAAATGAAAGCGTAATTCGACAAAAAATTATACGAAATCGAATTACTTAACTATCTCATGTTCGAATGGTTAGCATAATGGTATCAGAAGGGGCTGCGCTTCAGGACTGAGAACTTTTACTCCAATAGGCGATTCCTGGTTATCCAATGTTTTGTCCTTCTCGTGGGCGTATTTCTAGTGAAAAAAAATCACAGCATATCCACGGGGTGAATGATGATGAGTGGGGCGAAGCTACGGAGGGAATCATCTGTAAACCGTGAAACTCTTCCGTGAAATGCGCCCAGTACATAATATAAAGAGTGTGAAACATCGTGTATATATTAAACATCAAACTTTTATTGTACTGTTGGTTTACGTGGTCCCTTCGTTATCACTTGTGATCGGTGAAATGCAAGGAAGAGGTCCACTCCCGAGCGAAAGAGCGCCAAGAGCGACCGCATTCCCCGCTCGCCCTGTGCGAATTAAAGGCAAGGCTAGAGGGAAGACAGGACGCGCGTTCCACGACGCCAGGTCGGTAGCATGCCCAACGAAAGCCAACGGAACGCGATCGTGCAAGTGCTCCGGCTTCGCATCGCCTCATGGTTCCATTTAGCGTCCCAAAACCAAACATATTGCTCAAGGTGTGCCTTGCGTTTTTCGTAGAAATAATTTCTTTATCATGTACACTAAGACGAAAAGTTGAAAGCTCACTAGAGTGTATCGCCCGCAAAGTATGTCTTTTAGTGTGATTTAACTCTCGTACGGCAGGGTCCTCGCGCCGTTGCCGGTCCACCTCGCCCGTTGACGATCGGGCGAGGTGGCTACATGCAACTACTACCCTACTACTACTACACTTTAAGAAAAACATCTGGCGTTCTTTCGTTCTGCTTTTACAAAACATCTGGCGTCTTTCGTTGGTTTATTTCATCAATCAACGGCGTTTTGAACAAAATTTTTATTGTTTAATCACGCACAGGAGAAATCTCACCAGGCACTACCTTGGAGGTAAACAATGGCTGCTAATGGCAATGAGAGACAGAAGAAGTCGGCTTTTAGCTAACACTTACACTTCTACTTCTACTAACGTTTCCTACTGGAACATGCCAATGGCTGCTAATGGGGAATGAGAGACAGAAGAATTCGGCTTTTAGTTAACGCGCACGCTGCGAATTTTTTATTGTTCAACAACGCACAGGAGAAATCTCCCACCGGCACCACCTTGGAGGTCAAAGCGTAAGACTTGTTACTCACTACTACGACCACTACGAGGGACGAACGGGTGCCGCCTTAAGGAGCTTCGCCCCTAAAACGTCATGTTAAATTGTTATTGTTGTTAACCGTCTGTGATACAATAAATTTTTCTAAACACATGCAAAATACGGGAAGCGTGCATGTAGCTCTCCCATAGTAGAGTACAATTTACTCCGAATCGTAAACCCTGTGGACTTCGACATTTCTGTAAATATGTTTTATGTATATTGTGCTTCGTCATTTGTGTATGTTAATCTTGTTGTACAGACACTTTCTAAGTGTTCGTAGCGTCCTACGATGAAACAAACTTTTTAGGGGCGAAGCTCCTTAGGGTGTGGGTCATTCGATCCTCTGTAGTAGTAGTAGTAGTAGTAGTAGTAGTAGTAGTAGTAGTAGTATGTATCCACCCCGCCCGATCGGCAACGGGCGAGGTGGATCGGCAACGGGCGAGCGCCGATCGGCAACGGCGCGAGGACCCTGCCGTACGAGAGCGCGAGGCCGAGGCGGCACGAGAACGGAGGCAAGAGGAATATGTACACGGTGGTTCTCACTCATTATGATGATTCATGGGGCGATACACGGAAGATTCACGGTTTTACCGATGATTCGCTCCGGAGCTTCGCCCCACTCATCATCATTCACCCCGTGGATATGCTGTGAATTTTTTTCTAAACACAAATCTTTATTTTCGGGACGGATCACTGCACTTCCATAGCGGCGTACACATAGTGCCCTAAATCATCAATCATTTATCCAAACGCACATTCTCCCTCACTTGCGGGGCACACGACAGACATATCGCGCAACGTATACAGATACTTGGATAGCGAGGATAGGTGCAGAAATCTCTCGAAGGGAGGCGGGAGAGGATCGATACATCGACTAAGAAGGAAAAAATTTCGGGCAGTTTGCACAAAGTCGCGCAGAGCTTGGCACAGTGAAGCACAGACCCGTCGCCGCTATGGCTGCGAGATCGAGCGCTGTCGCCTCCTGGCGGCTTGTGGCTGAACCGCGCCTAGTGTGGATTGCGTCATGCGTCGTCTGCTAGCCGCGTTGTGTTTGCATGTGCGCGTACGTCATGCAGGCACTCAAAAGGCGGTTTGTTCCGTTGCGTTAGTGCAACTTTAACCGCTCGTACGTATGCCTAACACGATGTAAAAAAGCATTTGGCCTTGATCTGTTGTATATGCACTGTAATAAGATCAGCGAGTGCGCTTGTCGAGAGTGCTGTGTGTGGTCGTCGTACCCTCCGTTCACGAGAGTCATATCAGTGTAGGTGCCGCTCTGTGGTTCAAGCGCATTGCATAGGGCACTTGGCGTTGTCCTAAAGATGAGAAGTATTAAATCTCATGTGAATATAGCCTTTTAGCGGCTCGGTGGTAAAAAAAAGGGCTCTCATGCACTTGCGCGTTGTGGTTAGATGTATTATAACTTCGGGACTGTCGTTTATAGGTTACGCGACGACATTTAGTTGCGTACGGTCCTCGTCCCACTACAGAGAAATATTTCTGTCAAGTCATGTCTGACACTTCGGTATTTAAATTGTCCCCTAAAAAGAACAGAAGATTGAATGACACGGAAATCGCAAAGCTGAGTTGCGCTTGCGCAATTTTAACTTGTGGCGAAATTTATACAAATACACCCGTGTACTTAGATTAAGGTACGCGTTAAAGAGCCCTGATGGTCAAAATTAATCCAAACGGCGTACTTTACATTTATGTCGTAGTAATTTCACGCGAAGCCACATCTCTTTACATTATCTTGAGCGTTTGTGTTGTGTTGTTATAGATTGACGGAAGGCAGCGGATATTATTCGCATGAAAAAACGTACTTTGGTCCCGTGAAATAACCGGGCCTTTGTTCCATTACTGTAGAGCAAGTTAATCAATCGAAGAAAGTTCCGTGCTATACAGTTACATTTGTATATTGTTACTGGAATAAAAACAAGCGTGTGAGTGTTAAACGTCTCCGTAGCGCTAAAGCGCGGTCAGCCACGTAGCTTTCCTCAGTAAACCTATCAACTGTCCTACATTTCATGGAGAACTGAATAAGAAATGCGGATGAATATTTGAGCACGCAGGACACAAACTACTATTTGAACTCATCGTGAAGGAATACGGGCTCTCTTTCTGTTGGGGGATATCCAGATGAACAAGAAGTAAATACCTAATTCAGTCGCGCTACAACAGTGCGTAGTAGGGGGAACACAAGCTAAACACGTAAAAAGAAAACAACAAGAAAACGTCCTCTACTGCGAAAACGCCGACTGTTGCCGAAGGCGAGCAACCCGTTCGTTGGCAGAATGCGCGTCTCTCACAAGTAATAGTAACGTTCGGCGCGCTTCGCGCATTAATTCAGGTACGAAGAGCGCACATATTACCAGAAAGCTGCAGTCAACGCATTTTGTTTGCCGTAAATCAGGTCAGATCGCTCACAACGAAGCGCTGTTGTGCTCGTTTGTATACGCGCCGACTACCGCCTATCCACACTAGCACGGCGACGGTGCTGCCACCTATAGCCCGATCTCGCGGCGAATAGCTTTGAGGTGCGCGGCTTCCTTCTAGGGACTATACGCAGCGATGCTGTTGCGCGCGATGTCGCCGTCGGTGGGCGTGGCTTAGCTACCGCGCTTGCGCGGCTTAGCTAGGTGGTGCGATATGTGGTCGCTAGACGACGTGATGCTTGCTTCCTCTTTCTTTCTATCATTTCTTCTCTCTGTCTCTCTATTTCTTTCTGTCTACGCTTTACTCTCTCCCGTCCGTCTTTCCCTCCTCCTCACCATCACATCTCTCCTCATAACGCTCACTTCCCTTTCCCACCCCCTTGCTACATTGAACTATACAAGGCTATGCTATGCTCCGCTAGCGTGCCTGGATAGCCGAGTGGTTAGCACGCTCGCCTTTGGATCGAGGGCACGGGAGTTGGGATCCCACCTCGTGAAGAATTTCTTTACGGCAAGAATTTTTTTCTCTTTCTTTATCTATTTCTTCTGTCTTTCATTCTTTCTCTCTCCCTCTCTCTCTCTGTACTCGTTCTCAGGTAGCCGCGCAGTGGCACATACCCGTTAAGCTGATAGTTTTCTGCGATCGACTCACAAGGAACGATTTGCTAACCAACTTCGCTATTAAAAGACGAAGAAGGCTTTCGTCTTCGAGTCGTCTTAAGATGGAAGGAAGGAAGAAACAAGAAGAAAGACAGACAGGTTTGCCAGTTCTGATACCGGCTAGCTACCCTGTGCTGGGGGAAGGGATAAGGGGGATAAAATATGATAGAAGAGAGATGTTACAAAAAGATAGAAGAGCAAGAAATGAAAAAGAAAAAGGCAAAAAGAATACGACACAGGTCAATGCATAGGGGCCCTGTGAAGTTTTTTTTTTTTCGTTGTAGTGCTTGTGCGGTTTGTAGCTTCTTGTTTATTTGTTTAAAAGTTCTTGAGTCACGTGATGTTATCAGAGAAGTGTGATGATCACACCTATTATACCGGTACAAACGTACCGAGTTGACCTGTAATAAACATGTACGTTGAATGCGTCGTTCGCTAGAATGCTAGCTTCAAACGTGCAGTCAACGTCGAAAACTTAGGGACCACGAGACACGAGAAAAAAGATGAATAATTCCGCCGCTTCGGCAATCAGCCTTGAATTTACACTGCCGGCATTTTCTAAGACGCGCTTACAGCGAGTGCCGCGCAGTTCGACCGAATACAGTCACAAACTGGTGGGAAATTCCAAATTTTCCCGGACCTCTTGGTCTCTAAACTTTTGACGCCGACTACACCTATAGACACTACAGTGCACAAAGCCTTCGCCCTTGCAAGCACATCTGACCCCAACCACTGCCCACCTAGTGTATCTCATTATTCATTCCCGCTGCGATTCGCGCCTGTGCCTATAGTTTACATTGCGCGGCATGCCGCGTCTCGTAGGACGAGCGCTTGACGCTACGCGGACGCTTTCCGTAATTCCTACGCCCACCCATTCCTGCCTTCACTCTCTGTTTACGTAATAAAAGCATTTGCCGCCAACAGCGCATGCGCTGCTCAAGAAACGACGTCACGCAACAGTACGGACACCCTGCCCCCTCACACTCTCTCCCTCTATCACCCGCAGTCGCCACACAGTCTTATTACAGCGACTATTACAACACGCGCTATCTGTTCCCCGAGCTTGGCTTGCGCGATGACCGAGTGACCGCAGCAAATGGCGTTACTGCACGTAAATGATTGGTTGTGCGGCGCGTCGCTTATGATTGCCCGTATGTATGAGAACGCCTACGCTTCCGGTGCATCGCGGGAGAAATTGAATAATTGCGTGCACGTGCGGGCACTCTCAGCATCCCGTCCGACCAGCGTACACTTACGGTAAAGAAAAAAATGCCCGCAGGACGTGCTCCGAGTCAATTCATATATGTTTGTTATCTAAAACAGTGCAGCGTATACAGTAGTGAGTCACATCCGGTATGACACTGGTTATAACACATAGTATAGTGTGACGTTGTGTGACCACAGCTAGTATAACGTTGGTATAATAAGCGACGAAAAGTTAGGTGCTCCGTTATGCAATCGCCTAAGACGACTCGAATGCAAAAGCCATCTTCTTCGTCTTTTTCTTGTCTGTCGACTATACATTTCATCTCCAAGGTTGGTCAACGTACACTTTCTCGCACCTTAATATGGACAGGTGTACCAAAACGCCCACCTCGTCGCTTTAATCTCTTCCTCCCCTTTTCTGCGCCTACCCTATCCCCGGTGCAGAGTACAACCAACCGGGAAATTAACCTCGTTAACCTCTCTGACCTCAATCTCTTGTTACCACGCTCTCTATTTCTGTGTGTGTGTATACAAGCTGACCTGACTACCTTTTGTTCTGTGTGGTCCGGGTGGCTTCAGCTAATTGAAAATTGAAACAGCTGAGCATACGTTGGCCTCCATGCCGTAGTTCGTGATTGCAAGGTATACGCTCGCACAGCCTGACGCCTGCGTTAATTATATTGGAGCTATAGAGAGTGCAGACGGGAACGCTTACTTCGCGATCTTATGTAGCACGGGTCCGGGAATGTATAACTGCGCTAGGTTGGCGTAAGATGGCGTATACAACGTGGAGATCGCCCACGTTTTTCGCCGCCGGAGTGTATATATATATATATATATATATATATATATATATATATATATATATATATATATATATATATATATATATATATATATATATATATATATATATATATATATATATATATATATATATATATATATATACGTGGGCTGTCGGGCACCACAAATCATGTTACAGTCATTAAGTTTCCGTACATATACTTACGCTGTGGCTGCCATGGGTTCTTTATGGCTGCCGGCATGTTAATTCATGCTGTGCTCAAGAAAAAAAAGCAACACGTTCAGAGACGAAAAGCTCATTTGTAGCCCAGCCAGGTTGAAGTCACCTAACTAATCTGTACTCTTTTCCAGTATCGTATACTGCTGTGGCTATGGCCCGTCTTGCTCTCTATCCAATCCAATCCAATCTCTCATTATACTACATAAACATCCCGATGACCTCGGTGACGGTATATAGTGTCGTTATATAGGCTCCCGAATTTTACGTGCCAGAAAGGACCAAGATATGATTACGAGGTCCGCCACATTTAGTTTTTTTTTTTATTATCGGTATAGTGAACCCTGAATGGGTTTTTACGGGGATGGTAAACTCAGAGCCAGTGGGATAAGAAATCAAGATACAGAAATTTTACATGCAAATGTAGGCGCAGTTAATACGCAAGTGACTGGACATAGATGAGCAGCTAATAACATAACACTTAACATAGGCATTTTGCATACCTTACATATACATAGTTAAGCATCAAACAAGGATTAAATTAATTAGAAATCAGTCTTACAATGCAAAGCATCCAGCATGCGTGTATCACCCTTTCGTCACATTGGTGTCGGAATAGGTGTAATATAGTGGGTGTCTTCGGAATAATAATAACGCGATAGCGTTAACATAACCTCCGGGATTAGCCGACGGCGCGCCGCCGGCTAATCTCGGAGGTCATGGCGTTAAAGACGTCGTTTCGCAGAAATTCCGCTGTCGGCGTTGGCGTCGTTGGCTGTGAGCGAAAAAGCAGCGCTGTGCGCGAGCGAAACTTCGAGATAAATGAAAGTAAATAACAAAAAATGTTCGGCCTGAGTCAGAATCGAACTCGGGCCTTCTGCGTGCCACGCAGGTCTTCTACCACGGAGCGACGCCAGAGCATGAAACTGCTTCGTAAAAAAAAAGCTACATGAATGTCATGTAGTGGAAGGAGTCTCCTTAACGCATGTAATATTGCGTGGCGGAAGCGTAGAATCGCACGAAGCGTCAAAATGAGTTAAATGCGCAACGAGTGGGTGGTTTAAAGCCGCCCACCCATTAGAAATAGTGCAGGTGCGCATGGCACCTTAGGTACAAGTAGGGTGTACTTCGCCAATTATCAAAAGGAAGAATTATGGCGCAGTAGACACTTAGCAACTGTACATCCAGTAGACATTCTAGGATAGTTTGAAACGGCCAATTTTAAGCGCACAAACTTTCCTTTCCTTGCGACACGGTTGGAGGCGATGCGCACGGGACCCGATTACGCTGTCGCGTTCTATTCTTGAAGGCGAAGCTCAAGCGTGATCCAAGTTTTTCACCACGGGAAGATTATGGGCGCCGCAGTGTTCTTTTCTGATATTTGCGTTTGAAGCTTCGGAAGAAAATCTGTTTGTCCACTGCATTTCTGCTGAATGACAGCGTGATGTTTGCGAAGGCCTCAGCACGGGGAAATAGCTTTCCTAGCAGGTGAGTCAGATCACGTGCAGGAAGAAGCAGTAGTGCCCGCAAGATTTTCAGAGGAGCCAGTCTGCTAAGCAGCAAGGCATTTACAACGCTTGGGGCAGCGCGCAACAGACAAATAGACACAAACAAACAAGCGAGTAAACAAACAAAAACATACAAAACAAAACGAGCAAGCAAGCACGTCAGCAAGCGAGCAAGCTACGGTAGCAAGCCCGGTTCTTTGCCGGGTGTCCGCTGCATCCCTCTGACATCTTGGCACCACACGCGTAAGCGGTAGTCAAACGAACTATAGCGTACGATAGCAATGGCCTAACCATTCCCAAATGAAAAGGCATTTCATTCGTATCCTGCTCCTTTATCCAAGATATACGAACGCGTTTCTCTTTCTATGTCCCTTCTTCTTTTCTTGGTGTAGTACCCACCGAAGAGGTAGCACCGTTTTTACATAATTCGCGTCCACGTCCAACCGCAACGGCCAACTTCCCGTGTCTCGATCCCTAAAAAAAAAAAAAAACAAAGAACGCTGGCAATCAGCTTGCGGCTACAGCCTCTTACGGCCATGTTCCAATCGACCCCACTTCTGAAAGACTCGCCAGGTTGCGCGAGTCGGCGTGTACAGGTTAAAAAGACCTGCACTTAACTAAGCGCATACGCTGACGATGCCCAAATAAAGACGTGCACGCGCGCATGCTTCGTACACAATATCGATCGTTGGTTTTGGTTTGTTTTTTCTTGTAGCCATGGTGCACGGCGTTATTAAGAGGTGCCCTTCCTACAATATGCGCCGATACCTGAGCGCGACGGCCCCATCTCCAGGCTATCGCTGCATCCAACAAGGAAACTAGGTGTTCCAACTTTTTCGGGGTATTTCACTCGGATGCTGTGTAGCAATTACAGCGTTGTGCGGACTCGTGTATTGGTCCACCATCGCGTAGTCTAGTAATAGGCGTTGTATAAACCGGGTACGCTGCTTGTTATCTAGATGAAGACGAATTTTCCTCCATTCACAGGCCTACTTCCGTGTACGAGATTGATCAACGTTCTTTCTTTCTTTCTTTCTTTCTTTCTTCTTTCTTTCTTTCTTTCTTTCTTTCTTTCTTTCTTTCTTTCTTTCTTTCTTTCTTTCTTTCTTTCTTTCTTTCTTTCTTTCTTTCTTTCCTTTCCTTCTTTATTTAATTCCTTCTTTCTTTCTTTTCACTGATATGATGTATGTGAGAAGATTCTGGCGCATCAATAAGGCGACGTCTTCTCCTTAGCTATAGAAGGGATCGAGCATGTTGTAACACACAAATTTCTCACAGTACCACAAGGAGCAACAGAACATGGCGATTAAATATACTGCCAAGCAGAGTTTTTACAGTAAAACCAGTACACGAAAAAAAAAAACAGACGCACACACACATCTCAAACAACGTTTTTACGACAACATCAAGGCATAAATGATGTTGTTGCACATCATCATTCTCAGCCTGTTTTAGTCCACTGCATGGACGAAGGCCTCTCCCAATGGCTTCCAGTTTACCCTATCCTGTGCAAGCTGATTCCATTCTATCCCTGCGAACTTCGTAATTTCGTCACTTCATCTAACTCTGTCTTCCTCTACTGTGTTTCCCATCTCTTGGTAACCGTTCTGCTGCTCTTACTGTCCACCGGTTGTCTGAGCTACGCATTACGTGGCCAGCCGAGGTCAATTTCTTTCGCTTCATGTCAACTAGGATATCTGCTACCCCTGTTTTGTTCCCCGACCCATTCTGCTGTCCTCCGATCTCTTAATGCTAATCCTATAATTTTGCGTTCCACTGCACGCTGCGTGGTCCTCCATTTTTTTCTCTGGTTGCTTTGTTATCCTCCATGTTCCAGCCCCATATGTTATAACTAGCAGTATGCAGTGATTTTATACTTTTATGTACGCAACACCATGACAATGTAAAACGAAATGTCCGTAACGCAATTAGTTATGGCCCTAATAATGTCTAGTCATAATAATAATGAAGACCGATTCTCACATCTTTCTTTCTTTCTTTCTTTCTTTCTTTCTTTCTTTCTTTCTTTCTTTCTTTCTTTCTTTCTTTCTTTCTTTCTTTCTTTCTTTCTTTCTTTCTTTCTTTCTTTCTTTTCTCTCCACTAGTAGCAAGTAGCCAGATACTCAGAAAATGCCCTCCCTACATCTTACGCGGAAGTTCGAAACGCTACGTCTCACCTCGTAGTCCTCCTCGTTATGAGGTGTGCTTTCTTTTCATCGTTTCTTCCCCTGACATCCAAGAAGCGGCCGCGCCGTTCCAGTAGGTAAGTGGTGGTGATCCACGGAAGCGTCACAGGCGGGGCGTGGTACAAACAAAGGGGTGTGGAGTACAAACGTGTATAGGAGTACACAGGCAAGTAGCTTCCAATCACCCCCCGCCCTCCCCCTCCCCCCCCACTCGAAACCTTAGCACATGCACACACCAAACCTTCTCGTCTTGATCGCTACGTACAGACCACTCCCATTCCAGCGTTGGCGGAGCGCCCGAAGAGGATCCTCTACGTCCTGGTAGCCAAGGGCTCATCACAAGACGGCTCCTGCCACAAGGGCGCGCTGTTTTTTTATCCGCTCAAAACAAGCACCGCCGCCTTCTTCGGTCTATATAAGTGCTTGAAAGGGGATTAACGATGTTGTCGATCTTGATTCTCAGCTCCGCCGCGGTCATGATCGACGTTCATCCCCTGTTCGATTCGCTTCGATAAGTCCGGGGAAGATTGACCGCAGTAGTTGTGATGTGCGCAGCTAGATGGTAGCTCTCGAAACGGTTACGTTTCTTTTTCTTCACCGTTTTCTAACGTACTGATCCGTGAAACGCGGGGTCCTCAGATACTGATCTATCATATCCACGAGTCGGCTTATCGCTACACCCGTTTAAACGATACATCTATTTTTGTATGTGCGTTCCGTGTCCCGTGGCCTTGTATAACGCTCCATCTTTTCTCGGTTCGACAGTTTCGTGCAGTGCTGCGAAAACTGCGGAGGGATTCGTGTCAGTTGAGAAGTGGCGTCTTTTTTTTGCCTTGTGCCCACGCTACGAATACCAGGTGTGACTGCGTAGTGTTCCTGCGATCTTGCTCTGACGCTTCCGCGTCTATGACGCACTCGGCAGGCATTCCTAAATAATGACAGTAAATCTGCCACTGTCATTAAAGCGAGGAGCATACAATCGCTGCATTCTGCCACGTTTAACATATGGGAAAACATATTTTCCTTCGTTGGTTTTATTTTATATATACATACATATACATATCCGGGGCACGACGGCGACGGCGACGGCAAAAATCAGCCGAGAGTGTCCATATAATGGCTATCGCAATAAAAAGTTGAGGACCACGCAGTGTGCAATGGAACAGAAAATAGTAGATGTAACCTTAAGAGATCGCAGGACGGGAGAATGTGTTGAAACAAAGGGGGGTAGGGGATATTCTAGCTGACATCAAGCGAATGAAATGGACCGGGGCTGGCCACGTAATGCCTAAGACAGACAACATGTGGACAGTAAGAGCAACAGAACGGTCACCAAGGGATGGGAAACGCAATCGAGGAAGGGAGAGAGTTAGATGGAGTGACGAAATTAAGACGCTCGCAGGGATAAAATGGAATCAGCTCGCACAGGGCACTGGATATCAGTGGGAGAGGCCTTCGTTCCGCTGTGGACGTAGAATAGGCTGACAATGATGATGACGATTATGACGAATTTCTATCTAACAAATGGCAACGAGATCAGCGATGCAGAGTGAGTACTGTGTATCCTGTAACTCTTGCTGTTTTCACGAAAAGGAACCCATTATTTGACGAACTGAGGAGAAGCGAGTGACTGGGCCGTCATTCTGTTAATGAATACATTAACCAATCTCTTTATTTCAACGTAAAAGGAAACATACTCGTACGTGTGGCCCCGGAAGAGCTGAGAATTGTGCGAACAAAGGTTTCGCGTCTCCATTTCTTATATTTTTCATGTTAGTTTGACGTAACGGAGACGTGAAATGGTAGATCACGTGGTAATAATAAGGACTCTGGTCACAACAGGCTGCAAGTATGACTGCGTGACGCAGTGCATCGCATGGTATGTTCCACGTGTCGCTGTTACTGCGTGTGATAGTGTGGGATACATACACAGGCACTTGAAAGATGTGGCGCAAGGTTACAAACGAGAAGGGGAAAAAAGAAAATAAAGCCTGTGCCCCGCCTCTGAATTCTGGGTGAACGGCGTATAGCTGGAAAGCAAGTGCCACCACTTGGCAAACGCAGATTGAGTTCCTCCTTCAGCTTTCTTCATCATCTTCTTCCTTCTTTCATCTTTCTTTCTTTCGTTATCTCTTTCATTATTGCCCTGTCTCCTCCTTTTCCTCCTCCTAAACCTCCCTTCACTCCACATCACCTTCACTACCCTTTCCCATCACCTCTCTCAAATATAATATACAAGTCCATGCCATGCTTTCCCCTCTCCCCTGCTCGTATCCATCCTCCTCACCCTCACTTCCCTTCCCCCCTTGCTAGACTATACTATAATACGCATGGCTATACTATGCTAGGAGCTGTTAGGCACATACCCGCTTTATGTGGCGCATACCCGCCGAGCTTTCTGTCTACGACACCGGCCTTACTCCGAGCTTAAACAGCTGCGCTGTTATTTATTTATTTATTTATTTATTTATTTACTTAACAATGCTGCCAATCTCTTCAGAGGTTATAGCTGGGAAGGCACAAGTAAAGCATTATTTATTTACAGATTATCATGCATGGTTAACATTATTAATGAGAACTAACAGACAATAATGCCAAGGAAAGTATGGGGGATGTTATTTGTAGCAATTAGGTGCAGAGCTACGGCGGCAGAGGTAGAGCATCGGACACGATATTCGAAGGTCGGAGGTTCGGTCCCTGCCGGCGGCATGTTATCTTTTCGTCCACTGTACTTTGTCTTCACATTTATATCCTAACTGCTACAAATAACGTCCCCTATACTTTCCTTGGCATTACCGTCTGTCAGTTCTCATTAATACTGTGTCTAACAAAGAAAAACGAGCCCTTAAAAGTCACCTATCCTTTATGGTTAACATTATACATTATACATTAGCACAATGTTAAAACAATTTTAGTAACAACAAAATCATGGACGAGATTATCACTGAAAGCAACTACGAAAAGGTAAGCTACATGGTCTAGAATGAGCAATTACACATTACTATTAGAAGAACACGTGTTAAAGAGAGGACGGACAGAACGCCGTTCTGAAGTAATCAGAATATAAAGGTATTGAAGGCATGCGCAGGCTGCGTTCTTTATGTGCCTTGTTTGCTTCTTCCCTTTCGTGACCTTGCGCATATATTTGAAGTAGCTGTGCCCTAACTAGCCCAACATAACGGGTTGATCTGTACAAGGTGCGTCAGTTCCCACAGCCCATGTGCGTTCTGTAATTTGTTTAAGTGTTTCATGGCAATTGTTGTCGATATTTGTTCAGTGCTTCCCCAGACACATGCCTAAATACCTTTTTCCCGTCGTCAAAAAAGCGACTCCATTCGCATTTTCGGGGTTGATTATACCTACTACGACACATCAGACTCCGTGTGTGTTTCAGTATTCGAAGATGTACAACGACATCTCCGGGAAGCGCAAGAGTACGGTTTGCCACTGTTGGACAGAAGTTACTTAGCACAGACTGCATTTTTAGGCCGTGCGTAGTACCTTTCTCGCGTTGTACAGTAGCCCCCTTTGCGAATAATTAGGTCGTTGCAATCCCTTCTTGGCTCGCTCTTTCTAGTCAGGTGAAACTGAGCTGATTTGCCGTGCTGCGCTTGGGGAAACATGCAAATTCGGTGGATTCGCGTTCCCATGCTTGTCTGTTCGCTATCGGCTGCTTGCTCTGCGATTCCTGCTTGTATTTTACTCCACGGCAGTAGCATTTTATTGCTATACGCACAGCAGGTTTGTCCTGATGTAGACATTCTAGAAAACCGTGTTGTAGATACAACGGCGGCCCTGCTGCTCCCTCTGGCCGGTCCAGCACGGTCGAGTCGTGTCTCGTGGAGCGCGATAACGGCATCCTTTCTGCCTGGCCACCTCCGTGACTTCATGTGACGTCTGGGATGGAGAGTATTCCTAACTGGAGACAAACTGGAGAGGTGGGGCATGGGTCTATCTTCCACTTGTCCTAACTGTCCACTACAAGAATTGAACCAGAATGTGCTGCAGCAATGTGTAATTGCGAGGGTATTTTGGAGAGAGGTTAACAGTGGTTTCCGTGGCCTATAGGCTTCCCAAGCTTCGCTTAGTGGCGCTGCTGCTCTTGACAGGCAGTGCCATCTCTGGCAGAAAAATAAAAATTACACCATCTCCCGCTAAAGGGGACCATGAGGCGATGCGAAGCCGGAGCACTTGCACGATCGCGTTCCGTTGGCGTTCGTTGGGCAGGCTACCGACCTCGCGTCGTGGAACGCGAAGAAGGACGCTACGCGCGTCGTATCTTCCATCTAGCCTGGCCGTTAATTCTCACAGGGCGAGCGGGGAACGCGGTCGACAGGCGGGCGAGAGGAGGGTAGCGTAGGAGAGGAGGGAGAAGGGAAGGGGACGCGCATGCGCTCGAGCTCATCGCGGCGTTGCGCTGGAGAGAATTTCGGCATGTCTAGCCCGCGTTTCAGAGGAAGAGTGGAAAGGGGGAGGGGGGAGGGGAAGGGGAGAGGGAGAGTGGTATGGGAGAGGGGGAGAGGTGATGGAAAGTGGAGAGGGGAAATGGAGAGGGAAAGTGGAGAGGGGGAGTGTGGAGAGGGTATGCGCATGTTGCAGTAAGGGTGGCCACGCCGCGCACCACCACCACCACCACCACCACCGGATTGAGCTGGGAGCATGCAACGAGCGTTCTCCGTTCTCGCTGCTATCGCCGTCGCGCGGCCGCTCGATTCCGCGCACGTGCAGAGCTCTCGCGGCCGACTCAGCCTGTTTGTCGGCAGCTCCCGCTGCCGACAAACAGGCTGAGTCGGCCGCGCGTGCCCCCAGTTTCACCAGAGCTTCTCTGCAGAGCCGCAGCGCGGCACTGCCGTCGCGCCGTAAACTTGAGCTTGGGTTCCCTATAGGAGTTAATCGTTTTGTCATATCTGGTCGTTTCTCGCGTAGTCTCTTTGCACGCCTTCTGATTGCCGCGGGCGCTTCTTGTTTGTGGTGTACAGGTGTCAGGCTGTTTCAGCGGGTTACCGTCGCCGTGCTTTGTGTCCAATTCTGGAACGGTTGTACTGAGAACTTACGTCCCTTTAGTCGGAGGAATTGCTCTCTTTGGGGAAGGGGAATTTCTGCGGCAGTGGTGATGCCGTTTCCTGTCGGTGGTTGATGGACGTCTGCGGCTAGCTTTCCATCTGGCCTGGTTCTTGTAGCCAGGTGATCAGACAGTGATTGATGAATGTTTATAATATGTATGCATTTATTATAATATGTATGCATTTATTACTTCCCTTTTTAAGAAAGGGGAGGAGCCGGAGGGGAGAGAGGGAGGTCTGTGATCCAGTCACAGTAAGCGTCCGTCACCACTTCGTGTGGCATAACGTCAGACTACCAATCGTGGTAGGCTTCCGCTACCTCCTCAGCCCACCTCAGGACTTGGTCCTGGAGGGTGGGATCGGAGCTGCGCAGGGCAGTCTCCCACAGCTCCTCACTACTAATTAATGGTTTGAGTGTGCATGTTCCCGTATGCGAGTGGGTCCTTGTATATACCCATTTCATGCTAACATTATACAATTATGTATGTTGTCTGCGCCATAACATCTGTTGTATACATATGTGCTTGCATGTTCACGAAGTCTTGTATCGTGCGGGAAAATAAGTTTGTTGGAAGCGTGTGTTAGTACCCCATGTGTTAAAGGGACCGTCAATTGATTTTTCTCGACCCAGTTTTTTTACGGCGCGACAGGAAGCTTACCCTTCGTAGCGTTTGTAGTTGCAGTGGTTTATCCTAAAAGCACGTAGTTATTTTATAAGCAGTATTTTTCGATCTGGAAGGCTTCAAACACGCATGAAGGCTTGCTCCAGCAACGCTGAGAATTGATAGCGATGCCCCTAGCCCATGTGAAAGCTGTCATTGTTGTGCTTTCGCAGGAGTTACTGTAGCTATGCTTAACCACCTTTATTTTGAGCTTTCCAATCGTTTTTGAAAATAGCAAGCTAATACAATGAGATGATATGGCTTTATACACCTTCTCGGTATTTGTACAGCGTTGTGTGCGCCTGCGCCCAAGGTTGCCTGCGCCTGTGTCATGGATGGCTCGTCCCGGCATGGGATCATTACGCCAAGCGAAGGCAGCGCCACTTTGTTGCATACAACTAACGCAGACCTATATGTACATTTTTATGGAGTAATATCTTTTAATATAAAGAAATGAACAATATTTCAGTACTAACAGAAAAGTCATCGAACGCATACACCAATCAATGGTCACGTGACCGGCTTCATCGGACTGTTTATGATTTTGCCGCCAGAGGCGCCAAAGGTCATTTTTCGCGACTTTCAATGAAGAAATAAAAATATAAATCCACCTCTCACGAGATAAACAGGGTTGGTTTGAGTCAATGCGACGGACAATCTTTCCATCAGTGCAGTCATCTCATTTTATGTTCTGGGCAGTTGTCGGTCCCTTTAAGGACATCATGTGGACTTGGACATTCTTGTAAAAACTTTCATGTATATAGTGCTCAGACATTTGTATATGTTACTGTCCCTGTTGTATAAGCACTGCACCTAAGTGTTAGTAGCGTCCTGTGATAAAATAAACTTTTTCCAAGCACTTTTCCCAACACATCTTTTTCCAAACGCTGATTAATTAACCTTGCTTTGTTTCTTTCCTTCTTGCTATATCTTCCTCTTCTGCAGCAGTGCATTGCAGTCGATAGCATATGTACTGCGGGAAACTACAGTGGTAAGGAAAGCCGAGCTAGATGGTATGAAGGCATTGTATAATAGCCCGAAAACACGGGGACACAGGCTAGAGAGGTACGGCACAGGTACTTTTGTGTTTTTGCTCTAAACACACTCACACGCACGCACGCACGCACGCACACACGCACGCACACACACACACGCGCGCACACACACAAACACACACACACACACACACACTCACACACAACACACACACACACACACACACACACACACACACACACACACACACACACACACACGGGGTTTCTGCCTGTGATTGACTCCTGCAGTGCTTACAATTGGAAGGCAAGACAATCAAGTTTCCTTTCGTGTCAACACCGTGACACTCTGGCAGTGTCATCAATGGCGCGACCCGCAGGCTCCAGCTGCTGACTGATAATGAATCGCCGCCAATAAATCACGCTTGCTCTATCCGCGGTGTCGCCGAGATGCGTACGTTTCGGGCGCGGTCTCGGCCGCAGTCATCTTCCATGCAGGATCGCGCGCATCACTATATCGGCTTCCTGAAAAAACAAACAAAAAAGAAAGCTTTCTGCGCCCCCTCCACACACACGGAACACTTATACTCTGCGACAGGAATACCCACGACTCGACAGATCGCTGTGGGGGGTTCCCGTAATTTTTCTCACGCTATCGTGCTCGGGGCCCCGAAGGGGTTTTTCCCACCTTCATTTCGGATGCGAGACATTCCTCGTCCCTCTCGTCGCCGCCTTCTCAGTGGTGACCCTTTCACACCCGCGAAAGTCTGAAAGAAAAAAATAAAAGGTGTTCGAGACGAACGTAGAAAGACGAAGTCACGCATAGGGACTTCGTCATGTCCAACAGTACAACGCGGATGTCCCTGGCGCGAAGAGTGATTGAAAAGGTGCTGATATCATCTTCACGGCTTTCTTGCCGAGGTGTTCCCCCTCTTGGCCACTCAGAGTACCTTTATTGATATACTCCGTTTCAGCCATCCGGTGAAGCGCTGTGCAGGCGAGTGAGACTTCTCGCAGTAGATGCGTTCGCATTACGAAATAGTTTGTTGCTTTTACCACCGGAATTGATTTTTTTTTCTTTTCTAGACTGAGCAATAAATGGAGATGCTTAGTGCCTTACGAATAAACAAACTCCGTTACATTGCTGTTATTGTACGGCTAGATCGCTTAGCGTCTTGCTGTTTTTTGTTTTATATTTCATTTGCAGCCCATCGTGATGCGTCACGCTGAGGCTCTTCCTCGGCTAGTGCTAGAGTTTACAACGACGAAAAGCATCCACGAGACGCACGGACATTCTGTGCTGACCAACCTTCTTGCATATGTAATTTCCACAGCGTTGAACATGATGTATGATACGGAGTACAGTTGTGTCGAATAGACGAGTGACATCAACGATGTAATAGAAGCGCTTGACCCATAAACATTTCAGCGAAGCATCTACGAGTTACAGGTTTCTGTGGCGGCGGCGGCGGCGTAGTTCGCGAAAAGCCTGGCGCCGGCGTGCGTACAGAAATGCTGCCCTCGAAGCGACCTTCTTACGGGAGAGTGTGGTCCTCCCTGTTGCGTTCAGCTGCGGAGCTTCTGGCTGTCATGCTCACACCAGCATCTTCAACATATCGCAAAATCTTTCTCACCAGAAGGTTTACACCGACTCCTTATACAAGCTCATTCACCCTTCAGCGGTATGCTTTGACGGCAAGGTGGCTTCGAAAATCTCCGTCGAAGACAGATACGTCTTTAATGGATTGCGCAATAACCAGCGCTGCAAAAAATAAAAAGATAAAAAAAAGAAAAGAAATGCCAGTGCAGTGAGTACGGGGCGATGAACCGCCGCTTGCTTTCGCAACGTGCAATGAAAGGCGGGTGCACGCCAACATGTGCAAAGCACGCCACTGCCGGATGCGTGAGATGGTGCTCTTTTGACTGCGCGACTGACTCATGACGTTCCGCGCTCTTATTCATGCCGACGCGTGTCTGTTTATAGCGGTTACTCGCGGCACTGGTGTTGCGTCACGATCTTTTTAGTGCTGTTTTATCCTACCGCTCGAATGGTGCAAACCGACAAAAAGATCAGTAACAACCTAACGGTGCTGCGAGAAATACACACGCCTGCCCCACTAGGAGATAATATTAAGGCGAAAGCCTTGGATGTTTCATCAAATGCGAGAAGTGACTGTGAGCGGCGTCAGCGTCAACACCAGTGATACAAAAAAAAAAAACTATCACAATGTGATGACGCCACCCTATGACATCCTTATGACGTCAAATCTCGTCAAAATTAGTGACGTCGTCATGACGTTGGCATGACCTCCCATAACGTGATGGCACATGATGACGTGCTCATAGGCGTGCGCAGGTTTCCCTTTGAGAGGGTGGGGGGGGGGGGGGAAGGTTCATCGCGGCGCCCCCCCCCCCCTAACTATCGAGTCAATTTATGGGGTAGACTTCGCGGCCCCCTCTTAGGTGACTAGGGGGGCGGCCTGCCCCCCCCCCCCCCCCTTTAAGCACGCTTATGGACGTCCTGACACGACATCGTCGGTTGTTCAAAGGTAGAGGCAGTGCAAAACCAGGTGAGATGGAGAAAGCTTGCAATGCCTCTGATCCCGGAGGTATTGCAAAACCACGTTGGATGCACAAACACTTTGGGGGGCCGGAGGGGGGATGGATGCATACGATCGAGTGAGAAGAAAAGGCTGATGGCATTCGCCTTCGATTCGTCTTAGGCAAATGGATAAGGGAGCGTGTTACGTTATTTATATCCACACCATCCGGTAACGCTCTTTGATTCGCTCTCTTACGTCACAACTGTGACAAACTTGAAATTCGGTAGCCTTTGGGGAACTGCGTGCTGGGGCGTGGAGAGAGCGCAATGAAAATTTAAATGAGCGGTTTTTTTTTTTTTGTGCAAAAACCGCGACATCATTACGCTGTACGCCGTGGTGGCGGCTTCAGATTAATTTTGGACCACAATGGCTAAGTTTCTTGGTGGCGGAACTTGACGAGTCATTGCCACGAGTGCGGGTGTGAGCCATTGTTAAAAGATTGCTCACTTTTCTTTTCCGGACCAGCCTACACGAGGAATGGTTGAGGCAATCCGAATTCAATGTGAAGGTTCTAGATGTGTCAGCATAACCTCTGCGTCTGACCGCAAAGGAAGGAGTCTTCTGGGGAGGGGGGCGGGCGTTGATGCAAATGCGCGTGGACGTACTGCGCATGCACACGTTGCACATTTCTCGTGTGTTGATTGTGAGTCGGCTGGTTGGTTGTCGTGTATTGGTTGTGGGTCATCAGGTGCAGGTAATTGTAGGGGTGTGCGAATATTCGAAAATTTCGAATAACGAATCGAATAGCATTCTATTCGAGTCGGTACTCGAATCGAATAGTACATACTCGAAATACCGAATATTTTTTTAATTGTTTTCGAATAATTATCGCCGACGGGAGAACCCCAAAACAATGAAACTTTGGAATAGCTAAAGGCCATTTTCCTTCTTTTAATCACTGAATTACCGGTATGCATGCAGCCCAAGCTTTTACGAAACTACCGACGCTATACTGATTACCGGGATGAAGGCGTTTTTTTTTTATGAAAGCTCCATACTCGCTCAGTTTTTACTATGCTGCCTCTGCATCGCATTAATCAGTTCCTGACTTCATCTTGTAAGAACTGAAGGTGCACCTGCATTCAGCTTCATGAATAGCAAGAGATGCAAGGGTTGTGTTTACGTAAATTGTTCTTGCAGATACAGCTTTCAACACCGATATATACATGCCTTCAGTGCCGAGGACCATGTTGCGATGGCAGCTTTATGTGTTTCATTACCGCTTTAGCTGTATGCATAGTCTTCGGTTCAAAATTGTTTAGATTTTATGTCTCAGTTTTATTTAAAAGCAGGC
The DNA here is from genome assembly GCF_013339695.2 of Rhipicephalus sanguineus. Lineage (NCBI taxonomy): Eukaryota > Metazoa > Arthropoda > Arachnida > Ixodida > Ixodidae > Rhipicephalus > Rhipicephalus sanguineus. Next base: position 42,751,811 of record NC_051186.1, on the reverse strand, counting down.
GACAAAGTATCTGCAGTCACTGCTTTATTTCAACCTACAGTTAGAAAATATTTCGAAGGCTGTGGTCGCTGCTGTATACGAGCTTACATCAGATTTCATAACTGTGGTATTTTGAGTCTGTTAAAAGTAAGCGCAACGCTCTTTGGTGAACGTTCGTGAATATTTCTTTCAAAAAAAGAAAAAAAAACGCTACCGAGTTCTAGGACCGTTTTGAGAATGGTTGTCTTACTACTCGAAAACTATTCGAAAAGTATTCGATTAGTATTCGTATTCGATTCGGTGTCATCACTATTCGATTCGTATTCGATTCAGTTCCAAAATTCACTATTCGCACACCCCTAGGTAATTGGCTTACGCATCGAATGACCTATCAATGTGCAAAAGACTAGCTTAAGCGCACGTCTCTTTCGTTTATCCCCGCAACGGACCAGAAACGGATGATGCCGTCACTCCAACAGCACCCATGACGTCATCGCCATCGAGCTCTTTTTTGCCGGCAGCGACGCGTACAAGAATCTGACAGGTGAGCGTGGAGGGTTCTACCCACTGTATCCGAATGTAATCAGTGGGTGTACGAACGTGGCCCCTAGTAGTTACTATATTCGGGCCCGGTGTGCCACTCGCTGGCTACGCCACTGGGCTGTTGTACGCATGAGAATGGCGGGAAAGTGGCGGCTTCGAGTGAACGTCTTTCCTTCTCATTTGTCGTAGCGCCAAGACACGTCCAAGACGAGCTCGGCTACTAAAATGGATGCTTACGCACGATACTGGCGTATCCAGTAAGGAGGAGGAGATACGGGGGTCAACCCCTCCCCCCTCCCCAGGTATTTAAATTTTGCATACGCGCACACATACAAGAACAAGGTGTTTAATGAAGCGAAAGGTGGAGGTGTCGGCCTGGAAGCGGGTTTCTAGCCTGCTACTCCTCACGATGGTAAAGGGAAAGGGAGGAGAGAGGGAGGTATGACGGTAGGTGACTATGGTATAGTACTATGATGCACTACACACACTGTCCTGCGCGGGGGCACACATACAAACACACGCACGAACACACGTAAAAGGCAGATAGCCGCTTATCACGTACCACTTGTGTGTACTGTCGATTTATTCTCCGTTAACTAGTTTCGTGTATTAGTTCTGTCATCCTTCAGCTGAGTAGTAACGGACACGTTTTGTGAGCAACAATAAGTCTTTTCGTGATAATGCGATTGAAGAGAAAATTATAGGCAAATGCGGCAACGGCGTATATTGACAAAGCAAGCATGGCACTTCGGCACTTTGACGAACATCATAATTATGCTAATCCGCGGATTAGTGTAATCTTCGTTGGAAGGTGGGTGAGGGGGGGGGGTCCTTAAACAGTTATGCACTTTGATTGTTGGCCGCTCCAGACAAGTGTTATTCAGACTGCGTAATGTGGCCTTGTAGACGAATCCCTGCACATGTCAGTACATCACGTAATCTTCTCACTGTTCGATTGTTCTCTGCAAACCTGTCCTCGTTTTCTTTCTTCCTTAAGTACCTGGGCAGCGGCCCGTACGACTATAAAGCAGCGGCACTTCTTTTCAGCTCCACAGCCTTGAAGAAGGCCTGTGATTTTGTTTTTCAGAGACTATATCTTGGCTCATACATTTCGAGCAATCCGTAAGGCGCACACGAAACAAAAGTAATCTAGGCCACGCCGCGGGATGTAGCGACAAATTGGGCCTAATGGAGAAACCGGACAATGGCGTCACTGCCCCCACCCCCTTTTCACAAAACGTGGGGGGTCTCGAAAATGGACCGTGCGCGCTATATAGCTGGCGCACGAGTACCGGTCTTTTAAGAGTACATCGGCAGGCTTAGACGTGATGTGGTTGGTCATAAATAAAGGCACCCGTGGCGCACCGCGATGCACCTATGTAACGGGGCTGAGCACTATGCGAACAAAAGAAAAAGTAATAAGAAGTTGAAGACGTGAGGCGAGATCTATTAACGGGACGCGTATGGGAATTCGTTCTTTCAAATTGATTCCCGTAGTCGCGCAAAGTGCACCCTAAGTGGGCCCTCTTCTTTAAGGCGAGAAAAGAATAGCGTGCGAATACCTGGGCGTACACTACCCTGCTGCGTAAGACATAGAGGATTGCGTTGTAACCCTAAAAAGAAGCCGCGGTGCGTATAATGATGACTGAATTATAATGGATGAGCTGCGGTTTCGCAACGACTAATTGGTACGTGCTTACCATGCTCAAGAAGAGCTTCAGGACAACGAAATTTCTGGGCATGGCGTTGGATGTAAGAAGACTTTTGTTCATACCAGTACATTTGATTTTTTTTTCCATCTAGTGCACTATACACTAAGCAATAGCGCCGTTTTTTTATTTATTATTTAGGTGTTGTTATTACATTCAGAGTATTTCTCGTATACTGTCTCCGGCTTGTTCTTTCAAGTTGTGATGTCGCTATTTGTGCATTTATTGTCTTCAGAATACTTGATCTAAAGAAACTCACAGTACTGTAAAACGTACTTAAGAGCATTTATGTAACTATAACACCTCCGCGTCTGACAAGGAGTTGCCGGCGCCGCAACAGTGTGCCAGAGTACACTTCTCGTTTTGACGAAAAGTACGCGGAATTCCGAAAGGAATAGCACAGCTGAAACCAGCGCTCGTGGCCTTCTCTCTTTCTGTCCTTCTTCTTACTGTGTTGCGCTCTACGTTATTCCACGATGATTAATAACAGAATGTGTCACACTGACACATTTGGGGCGCTTGAACGCAAAGTGAGTCATGGAAGGGGTCCACATGACAGGTAGTGTTCATTAAATCCGTTTAACGAAAGCTGATCGGTTGGGACGTAGGCGCAGAATAATAACTCACAAGGTCCATCATACAGTCGCCTAAGACGACTCGAAGGCGAAAGCCATCTTCTTATTTCTTCTCAGTCAAGGTATCGATATAACCCCCCCCCCCCTCCCTCGACTGCTTTGCGTTTGTGCAGCTAACGTGGTTTTGCATTGCCTCCAGGATCGGAGGCATTGCAAGCTTTCTGCGCCTCATCTGGTTTTGCACTGCCCCGCTTTTCTCTTTCCCAAGTACAGGGTAGCAAACCGGAGGCTTCCTCTGGTTAACCTCCCTGCTTTTCTTTATATTTCTCTATCTCTCTCTCTCTATCCGTGATCGACCCACTTTTGACCAAGCCACGATGTCATGTGGTGACGTCATTATGTGACGACACGTGATGTGAAGTCATGATGACGTCATAGTGACGTCACATTTTTTGGCAATATAAGGCGTCGTGACGACGTTATATGGTGATAATTTTTTTGCATCACTGACGCGAAAGCCTTGATGAGGCAACTAAGGCTTTCGCCTTAATGATGTCATACAGTAGTTTACACCAAGAAACTGAATCAGTTATACATTTTATGAACTTAAGTGTACACGGAATACTGGCGCAGTGTCTTAAACGGAGACTGAGTGGATGATGAACAGGTTATGCCCTTGGGAACTGTGTTCCGAAGATTAGCTGCAGTACTCGCGAGGCAAAATGCTCTATCGTTATCAAACTTTACGAAGTATTCCCTTACGAAGATATCTGCTCATCTAATGCCTTGCTCTTCCCCTCGATCGTTCTTGGTGACACAAAGAGTTTGCCGCTCGTTCAGCTTTCCGACCTTCGCACCTGTCAACCTTGAAGTGCATGAAAATTCATTTGGCCGGGCCGCTTTCAGGCGAACTCTATCATGCGTGACAACTCGCGTATACACCAACGGCGACAAGTTATTCTACGTGCCGTGTTTACTCGAATGCAAGTCGAGCACCAAATGCGTTGAAACGCAGCTCGATCGTGTCGCTGCTTGCTTCGCTGCAAATGAGTTGTGGCGTCAGTAGAGGGCATAGGTTTGTGTACGGTGGGCCGCATAGGAGTGCCATGCAATTATGGTTCTTAAGGCGAAAGCCTTAGATGCTTCATCAAATGCGAAAAGTGACCGTCGGCGGCGGCGGCGTCGTTGGCGAAAAAAAAAGTCATGTGATGACGTCACCATATGACGTCATCATGACACCACAGGTCACAAAAATTCGTGACATCTATGTGACGTCATCATGACGTCACATGATCACGCCATCACTAGACATCGTGGCTTGGTCACATGTAGGCCGATCCCGGAGGCAATGCAAAACCACGTGAGGTGCGAAAAACTGGCAACGCCTCCGATCCCGGAGGCAGTGCAAAACCACGTTATGTGCAGAACGCTTTAGGAGGGGGCGGGGGCGGGCGCGGGGGGGACCAATAGAATTGACTGCGAAGAGAAAGAAGAAGATGGCTTTCGCTTTAGAGTCGCCTTACGCAAATGCGTAAGGGCGCGTGTGAATATTTTTCCAACACGAAAAGGTTCGCGTATGCCCGGTTGTATACGGTAGGTAATTTTCAATTTTCCAGCGTTTCTTGGCTCTCGTTTCAGAGTGGCGTACACTTGCTCCTGTGTACGCTTTCGCAACCCTCTCTTTCGACAGCGTGGTGTTACGCGACGGTGCATATCGAAGTGGCGAGAAGCGGAACGGTGGCAGAATGACATTCTGTGACCGTATTTCGTAAAAAAAAAAGAAAAAAAGAAACTTGGAAGAATACCAAGGTGGCTGTGAGATAGAAAGCGATGACGGTAACAAGAAGCGAAGTCTTCGCAAAAAGAAAGAAAGGATAAGTAAATATAACCTGTCGCCACCCTAAGCGCAGGTGCAGATGTGTGCGTGCTTCTAAGTGAACGCGGAAGCAATTTGAAAAGCAAACTTCTTTTCGTCAACCTGTCACGCCGCTTGCATCTGTTGCCAGAACGCTGCTTGAAACTATTCAGAGGCTTTGAAAAATAGTTTGCTTTTCGCCAGTTGCAGTTGGGTTAAAACGAAAACAAAAATTGGCAGTTTCGCCAAATGAAATAAAAAAAAAGAAAATTGAAAGTGATGTAGTGGATGCACTTAGTTTGGATACCAAGCTAGTTGGTAAGGCAACATGTTGGGAACGAAACAGCGCAAGAAGATGGCAAGCAAACGCGGCGAATTTACAGCACTTCGTATTTTTGTTTGATATATTTTTGGACGACAGTGTTTCATGTATTTTTTCGCGCAGCTTTTTTTACAGTTTAAATGTGAGTGAGTGAGTGAGTGAGTGAGTGAGTGAGTGAGTGAGTGAGTGAGTGAGTGAGTGAGTGAGTGAGTGAGTGAGTGAGTGAGTGAGTGAGTGAGTGAGTGAGTGAGTGAGTGAGTGAGTGAGTGAGTGAGTGAGTGAGTGAGTGAGTGAGTGAGTGAGTGAGTGAAAAATTGAGAGAATGAATAATTAATTAAGTGAGTGAGTGAGCCAGCCAGCAAGCCAGCAAGCGATAGCTGCATAACACGATGATCAGGAATCTTTGCAGGATTGTATGTCCAGCCCACATGTGCTCGGTCGTCACGGCCGCTCGCAGTCTGACACGTGACTCTTAAGAAATTAATCCTGTTATAAGACTCTTCACGAAACTGGCGTTGCGTCGCAGAGTCCAACTTTCTGTGAGCGTACAGACAGACAGCTTTCTTTCGCGAAGCTCTACAGAAACCCCCGAGTAATTTTTGTAGCGTAATCCTTCTCTGGGGGGTTGCCTTGGAGACGCTAGCCTAGACGACACAATTGCAGGGGTCACGTTTCAGGAAGAGCACGCGCAATTTGTCGGGGTCGTATATACAACGTTGCAACAAAACGCCGGAAAATATGAACTTGAGCCGTGTGCGGAAAACAAACTCATTATTCGAAGTGAAAGAACAACGACGGCGATAGCACGACCGCGGACAGTGTCGCGCGTGGTTCATTTCTCACACCCCGTCAAGGACCACCGTATATTTCATAAGTGAAGGTTGCTTGCATCTCTGGTGCAAGTTACGCAATTAGTGGACGTTCAAATTGCGATGCGGCTCATTAGAAAATAAAAATAAAAGAGACTGCCTCCTAATCGAGGACGAGAGGGGCATCTCGATGAAAGTTGCGAAGGAGAGCTCGTAACGAAACGAAGCGGTAACGACTGCTAAAAAAAAGAAAAATTTGGGGTAGCTACGCACTAGTAATGCGAAGACTAAGGATGCGCCGGAGGTGGTGGCGTTGCCCTCCTCCTTTCCCTCCTCCTCACCTTCACTTCCGTTTCCCAACCCTTGCTATACTATACTATACAAGACAGCTCCACTAACGTGAAATCTGAGGAGGTGCGAAGCACCGGTTTTTCCCATAGGTACACGTCAATAGCAATGAGAGGACATCGTCCTCCCACTGCTACAGACCGAGTCGCAGACAGGGTACATCGCAGAAACAGAGCTTTTTCTGAGCCAACGCGCCGTCTTATTTGCCGCTTGCTTTAGCGTGACGAGCGACGACAGGAGACACCGTGACGGGCTACAACGACGGGAGGTGCCGACGGACCGAGCGCATAAGGTGCTTCGCACCTAGAAGACGCCGTTCCCGTTCAAGATGTTCCGTGAGACATTTCCTCGACCGGAGCTTTGGCGGCCGTGTACTCGCATCTCGGGAAATATTGATCTTTTGTTGAGAACGACCAGTTCCGTAAGGTATGCACGAAACAGCGCCCGGAGCGCCCATAAGAATGAAGCTTTTCCAACGCCTCCAGGAGGCGTTGGAAAAGCTTCAAACCAACGCCTCCAGGAAAAGCTTCAAACCAACGCCTCCAGGAGGCGTTGGTTTTTCATTATACAACGCTGGTGTGACTGCATTCACATGAACTTCTTGCACTCTCTCCTTTCACTCTTTCACCGTCTTCGATCACCACACCCTCTCCTCCCGTGGAGGACGACAACCAGCCGGTACCGGCTCTAGTTAAACAGCCATGTGTTTGTTGAGCCTTCTCTCTGTCTTTCCTCTCACTCTCTCTCTCTCTCTTTGTGCAGACGCTACATCGCCAAAATTCTATCAAGCGATTCTTGTAGAATATGCCGTGTGATGGATGTAGCCTTGGCTTTCGGAAATATATGGGATCCCTGTCGAGCACTGCGAAATGAGCCATTTGATATTGCGCGCGGTCGCGTTAAGCGTAGCGTAAGACACGGAAGCTGTGGGCGTTATAGAACGTGCGTAGTCGCAGCCAGAGAAAAAAAAAAATACGAAAAAATTACGCGCGAGTGTTCTATCAAGGCGTTTGTTCTGTAAACAGTTATTACCGCATTCCCCTATCGCGCCACTTCATTATTCACTTGACTTGGCTCGACGGTAGCTTGCAGCGGCGGCGCCGCCTGTTTAAATTACGCGACTGGAACTGGCCGTACACACATCGTTAGCGAGTGGAGCAGCGTGTTTAAAACTGCGCACTTGATTTAGTAAGCAGCGGCGAAGCGTTTCTACAGCGATGGCAATCGATCACGGAACGATGTTTCAAGGTGAAACGCGAATTTGCACGCCGCAGCCGTCGCTGCATATTACGTACAGCGCGACGAACAGGGACGTGGTTTAACGTGGTTTAATTAGGTTATCGACGACCGCGCCACGTTTTATGCGGGGCCCAGGCGTAAACACCCGTGAGTTCCCGTGTTCACGACGAAGACTTAAGTCAGTACTGTTGGAAAGTTTTCGCCCAATCGCGGTGCTCGGAATATCGCTAGCAATGACTGATGAGTTATGACCAATGGCAGAAGAGTACTTAAACTGCAGAGAGCTTTGTGAATGCGGTCCGCGTTCTCGTTTCTTTTTCAACAACAGAGCATGTTTAAGTTGTCGGCAACTTGCGCTCCGTCGTAAAAACTGTCATCATCATGGACCGGCACGCGCTCTCTTCATGAACATGTGAGAACGCGCCGGACGAATTGGGCAAGCCTCATTACCGCGTATGGCAGTCAAACGAAAACGAGCACGTGAAAAGGGAGAGAGAAAGAATGAGATAGAAAGAGAAAAATAAAGAGAGGGAAAGAAAGAAAGAAGGAGAGAAAGACAGCGATAGAATGAAAGAGGAAGAAAAAATAGAGAAATTAAGGGAACAAAGACAGAAAAAGACACAGAGACAGAAAAACATAGACAGAGAAAGCGAGAAAAACAAAGAGAGAGAGAGAAAGAAACATAGAGAGAGAGAGAGAGAGAGAGAGAGAGAGAGCGATATAAAGAAAGAATAAGCGATAAATAGAGAGAGAGAGAGAAAGGGAAGAGGAAAATATATATAGAGCGAGAAAGCGAAAGAAATACATAGAGTGAGAAAGAAAGAAAGAAAGAAGAAACAAACAGATATAAAAAAGAGATACATGAAACAGAGAGAAAGAGAAAGAAAGAGAAAAAGAAAGAAAGAAAAAAATCACAGCATATCCACGGAGTGAATGATGAGTGGGCGAAGCTGCGGAGGTTCATCGGTAAACCGTGAATCTTCCGTGAATTCTGCCCAGTACATCATCACCGACGTGAGATCGGGCGCGTTTATACTAAAGGTTCGATGAGTTATGACGACTTGCAGCTCACTTTAATTTTACATGTACGCTGTGAATTTTCATTGTTTAGAAAACCATTGCTTTAGAAAACTTCTGGCGTCTTTCGTTAAGCAGCTGGCGTCTTTTCGTATTGCTTTAGAAACATCTGGCGTCTTTTCGTTTTGCTTTTAGAAAACATCTGGCGTCTTTCGTTGGTTTATTTCATCAATCAACGGCGTTTTGAACAAAATTTTTATTGTTTAATCACGCACAGGAGAAATCTCACCAGGCACTACCTTGGAGGTAAACAATGGCTGCTAATGGGAATGAGAGACAGAAGAAGTCGGCTTTTAGCTAACACTTACACTTCTACTTCTACTAACGTTTCCTACTGGAACATGCCAATGGCTGCTAATGGGGAATGAGAGACAGAAGAATTCGGCTTTTAGTTAACGCGCACGCTGCGAATTTTTTATTGTTCAACAACGCACAGGAAAAATCTCCCACCGGCACCATCTTGGAGGTCAAGATCTGGTACTAGCGTTACGACTGGTTACGCACTACGAGGGACGAACGGGTGCCGCTTTAAAGGCCAACTCCGGCGATTTTTCGAGGTCGATGGATCTCAATGAAATTCGCTGGGTACGTTCCTTTGCACGTTTCCGTCATTTATGCCAAATTACAGGCTTGAGGCATGCGCAGATTGTTTGCAAATGAATTTTAAAGATTGTCTGCAAACGCCCTCCTGGCTTCCCACAATTATTGGCAACATTGCGTCTGTGACGTCAGTATTGGTAAGGCGGCGGAAGTGACGCCGCCGAGGGCACCATAACTTCGGCGCTTCGGCCGCTACAGCGAGCGTCTGCTGTGCACAAGGCGACAGACAGCGTTGGTTTGGCCGACGCTTCGCTGGTCGTCCCGGCTGTCACAGTTTTCATACTCCGCGCCGGCGTGACCGGCATGCCTTGCACGACTTCTGGTTCGTTCGTAACAACGTCTACGTCATACGTAGATAGTACACTCGGTTGGGTTTCGGTGTTGCGCTTTTTTGCTTATTTAAAATTATTCTCCAATTTGCCGAGTATTTCTGCTATCGGGCCCGTAACAGGAGCGTCTCAGGAACATAAAAGCACCATTACTTTGACATGGCCAAAAAATCGCCGGAGTTGGCCTTTAAGGAGCTTCGCCCCTAAAATAAAGAGAAAAGAGGAAGGCCACTCAGTTCCGCTCTTCCTTCAGGCTTGGCACCGCTAGTGCGAAGCTGCGGTATTTTTTTCTTTAAAGGCGAAAGCCTTAGATGCCTCATCAAACGCCAGAAGTGACCGTTGGTGTCGGCGGCGTTAACGCGAGTGATGTCACCTTTACCCCTTATCTTAACCCCCTTACCTTAACCCCGTTACCCTACCTCCATATTGCAAGTTGCCCCCTTATAGCTCCATATTGGTCGAGTCGGAAATGAAACAAGCTCCGCTATGAATGCAAAAACGAAAATTAAGCTATAACGTACTTCTCACTAAGGCTTGCCCTTTGGTCCCCTGCTTTCCGGCGGTAAAAGTGAGAAGCAAAGAGTTCTTGGAATGCAACATCGGAGGTCCTCAGCCACCATTATCGCCAAAAGCCTGCATTGCCATAACCCTGCAACCTAATCAATGGCGGCAAATGTCCGACTATGTAATACTAGTAGCAGAAAGTGGTTGTTTGTTTGTTTGAGGAAACATGTGCAAGATGAAGAATAGTAATTATGGTCGCACTGTAACTGTCAAGCTCGATCGGCTGATCTGCCGGAACGATGGCCATCAGTGGATGCGGGAGGAGTAAAGGGCAGGAAGAAGACAGGGGGGTGGTCTATACACACATCTATTCTACACATATGGATGCTACTTATGGATGCTGCTTGCTCCTTGAAAATCCCTCTACGTCTGGGTACTACCTTGTCGATTGTTTATCCCTAAGAGACCCACCTGCTTGTTGATGGCGTGTGTTAAACTTGTCTACGAATACGAAGTTTGTGCGCGCGTGGATGGGGCTGTGGCTAGGGTTACGACCAGACATAACTGTAGTCCTCGCTATCGTTACGTCCGTAACCCACGGCAGGGTTCTGTTTGGTGTCGCAGTAGTCTGTTGCCAGACTGAGGAGCGCGAGGAAATTTTCCTGTTGCTCAGTGAAGGCCCTCTGAGCCCTTCGGGCGCGGAAAAACTAATCGTGGCTTCGCCCTCGCTAGGGTGGCTACCCTCGCTTCGCGAGTGCGACCATTTCGCTAACGCTCAATGGCCGGTTGGCAGGGTCTCCGTCACGCGCTACTGGCCGCTGTCGCGGCCACGCGCTGTTTAGCCCGCGCGCCTGCCCCGTGTCCGTGGTGTGCCCGTGTCACTGGGGCGCACGTAAACCACGAGCCGCTTCGCGCTTCTCAGTTTGGCAGCAGAATAATGCGACACCAAACAAAACCCTTCCGGAAAAAAAGAAAGAAAAAAACAAGACAGCAGCGAGGTTCGAACCAGCGTCCTCGCAGTTCCGAGCGCGACACGTTAACCGCTGCGCCACTACGGCCAATCGGTTCTGTACGTCTAACGGGCTTCATTTGTATTGTCACGCTGGACGTAACTTTAAGACTTGTTATTCTTACGTCCAGACGTACCTGCACCGACTCCTATCGTTACGTCTAGACGTAACGCTAGACACTTCCTTTCCTAAAACGCACACAAACCACACGCGCCAAACCGCAAACGACGAGGAGCAAGCTCTCCTAGGGACAAAAAGAGCATTGCACGTGTTCCTAGGTAGTACCCAGACATAGGGAGATCTTCAAGAAGCAAACGGGGAAAATGTCCCCAGATCTAAGTTACCCGGATGGATTCTGTGAGAAAAAGAGACGCTCGTCTGACTGACCGCGGCCGAAGAGGCCAACTTTTCCGCGCGGTGAAAATCGGTCCGGGAGCGATCCGGGCAAGCGGCCGCGGGTTTTCCGCTTGCGGATAATCCGCGACCGCTTTCCGGATCCGCGCTCGGTATGAACGTGCCTTTACATCTGACTCAAGCGTTTAAGTCTGTCCGGTATTCTGGTATCGCAGAGGCGTAGCGTAATAGTAATACCGGATAGCGTGTGGCATAGCTGCCGCCACGTCAAGTGGAGCCCGCTATGCAGGATAAAAAACAACTAAGAAACGTGTATACTATGTCCTGCGAGGTTCAGGAAGCGCCCATAGCCACTCGCCATGCTTACAGGATCAATTATTTGAGTATGGCTCTCGAAAACGGTGCCGAATCGACACGAATACCTTGCTCTCGAATATACGTGAATCTAATTCAAACAAAATCATCATTTCGGAGCTAACGAGCTACAGAGCGCACTACACCCGCTTGATAGATTCGAGGTGGACGGCAACCGCTTTCGACGGTGCGGCCATGTTTTTACGGCGCGCACATGCGCAATTCACACTCGGTATTCCGCTATACGCAAAGCATTTTTCGTATAGCGTAATTCAAGACAGACTAAAAAAAACTCTAGTACATGTATGGGCAGATTTGACACCCCCTACGATGATAAGGGGGAGCGGTTGCCCCCCCTTCTTCCTGCACCCCTTGTGCTCACGGCTATGCCGGTAAGCTCATTCTCATTCTCTGGCGGAGCGAAACCGAGGGTTTCTGCGGAACACCTAGCGAGTGCAATTCCGGTATTTAGATGCGGACACGGCTTTTTCGCGAGGCGCGTGGAATGCATAAATAAAGAAAAGTTATGGCACGGCAGGGGCATAGCCAAGAGGAGGGGGGGTTCAACCCCCCCCCCCCCCGAAAATTATCAATTTTGCTTGCGTATATATACACGCACACATACATACGCACGCACGAACAGTATAGTATAGCTGAACCCCCCCCCCCCCCCCCCACCAAAAAAAAAATTCTGGCTACGCCCCTGTGGCACGGCTCTCTGCCTTACGTGCAGACCCGAAAAATGCCGCCGAGAAAAGAAGCTTTCCCTCACACGCGCCGTGAAAAAATCAGCAACGCAAATGCCTAGTCTTCTGTCGCGCTCAGCTCGATGGTTCCTAGAAACGAGAGAGTGCTGGGCCCACAATTCTGTGTCGCGTAAAAAAAAAAAAGAAGAAAAAATCACAGCATATCCACGGAGTGAATGATGAGTGGGCGAAGCTGCGGAGGTTCATCGGTAAACCGTGAATCTTCCGTGAATTCTGCCCAGTACATCATCACCGACGTGAGATCGGGCGCGTTTATACTAAAGGTTCGATGAGTTATGACGACTTGCAGCTCACTTTAATTTTACATGTACGCTGTGAATTTTCATTGTTTAGAAAACCATTGCGTTAGAAAACACCTTGCGTCTTTCGTTAAGCAGCTGGCGTCTTTTTCGTTTTGCTTTAGAAACATCTGGCGTTCTTTCGTTTTGTTTTTACAAAACATCTGGCGTCTTTCGTTGGTTTATTTCATCAATCAACGGCGTTTTGAACAAAATTTTTATTGTTTAATCACGCACAGGAGAAATCTCACCAGGCACTACCTTGGAGGTAAACAATGGCTGCTAATGGGAATGAGAGACAGAAGAAGTCGGCTTTTAGCTAACACTTACACTTCTACAGAGACAGAAGAATTCGGCTTTTAGTTAACGCGCACGCTGCGAATTTTTTATTGTTCAACAACGCACAGGAGAAATCTCCCACCGGCACCACCTTGGAGGTCAAAGGGTAAGACTTGTTACTCACTACTACGAGCACGACGAGGGACGAACGGGTGCCGCCTTAAGGAGCTTCGCCCCTAAAAGGAAGAAAGAAAAACCGACGCAGCGTTTTTTGAAAGCCAGCGAGAGGCGTGGTGTATACGGAGAGACCGAATCCTCGTGTGCGAGCGTGCGATGGATGTACTACAAGCCGTGCGCACGATTGTACGACAGGTATGGACTGCAGATCAGTGCAAGCATTAGGGTACGTTCACGATTACGAGTAGAAAAAACAACGCCAAGAATAGAGGACGATGAAAGTGCACAAGCCACGGCGCCGTGGCTTGTGCCCTTTCTTCCTCCTGTCTTCTTAGCGTTGTTTCACTCGTAGTACAATCATGTTTACATGTTCAAGAACGTGTGTCGAGGATGCAGAGTATTCCATATTTATCGATTACCATATCACGTAAACGTGAAGAAAAAATTATGACAGCTTCGCGCTATAGTTGCGCCAAGCCTAAAGGAAGAGTGGAGTTGGGCGGCGCCCTCCTGTTTGTTTCTTGTGTCTCTTTTTTTTTGTATCTGCTTCTTTCTATTTCTTTCTTTCTCACTCTGTATATTTCTTTCTCTTTCTCGCTTTTTCTATATTTCTTTCTCTTTTTCCCCCTTTTCATTCTCTCTCCCTCTCTATCTATTTCCCTCATCCTCTTTCTTTTTATCGCTTTCATTCTCCCTTTCTCTCTATTTCTTTGCCTTTTTATCATTTTATATCTTTATTCCCTTTATTTCTATCTATTTTTCTCTTCCTCTTTCTTTCTATCGCTTTCCTTCTCTCTATTTTATATCCCTGTCTTTCCGTGGCTCGCTGCGTCATTCCCAATTTCAGTTGAAGCATTTTCGTAAGCCTTCAGGTACGTCACATACGTCCCATATGTGACAATTCAGGGCTCACCAAAAAGTGTGACAGGTAATCCTTTCTTTTTTGAGAGCGAAGCTGTTAAAGGTGGCAGTAAGATGTCGGTTAACAAAACGTGAATGCTGCGCCGTTGCTAAAAATAACAAAGCCGCCGCCGAGCCGTCGCCATAGCAACCGCCACAGTTTCTTACACCGTGGCTCAGGGACCGCGATTTCAACGCATTCAGAGTGGCAAGCTTTGCGCGAATGCCGGATCCGCCCGTCGCCGTCTCTTGGCTGCGAATTCTTCGGCCAAGCGCGCTGGATCCAATCGCCGCCGGCTTTGTGATTCCCGTGCTGCAGCACTACGACCTGAGGTTCTACTCGTGCTGGGGAAACCCTACATGCTTACCTCAAACATTGACGTCATCGACGGTTTGGTAAACGGAGAAGTGGGAACTCTACGAACGGGAATCGGTGGGCGCCCGTGTTACGCACCTTCCTTCGCTTTCACAATAGTGAAGCTGCATTTATCGCAGGATCTAGAACGACACCAATCGCTATACCTGGCTATACTACAACTCTACTCAAGAAGAGCTGTATGTAACAAGAAGCCTAACCACGGTGATCCTGTCCATGGAGCCAAACTTAAAGGAGAAATGTCAATACATGATATAAAATGACACCACCGTAGATGCACTGGTTTCCATGTGCAAAGTTCTGCACGCATTGTCCAGTGCTCAAGCGGAGGTGAACTATGAGCAGTCGGAGTTGAGTAAAAGTGTTTGCAACTTAAACTTTTAAGTGCGTAGCACATTAGGGACCAGGCTTGGTGTTCATCCATACATCTCATGTGGCATGATCACGCTCAAAATCAAGTGGTCGATACAGGCCTAAAACAAAGCTAGTAATGCTCAAAACCGCATTAAAACAAACGAGCGAGGTTTAAAGTAATGTTGTTAACAGAAATAACCAAGAAGTAATCTCAATAATAATTTGAAATCCCTAAAAACACTTCGGAAACATGCGTAATAGACTCCTGCGCCGCGCAAGACCATTCCCTCGCTGAGCACACGATTTCTCCTCTCTCCGGCGCTTTCTCCTCTCACCGGAAACAACATGACGAAACTCGCTGCAGATGACGTGTATCTCAACTACCGTGTAAGCAGGAAGTCGATAAAACTCATCAAAAATCAGCGAGCATGTCGCACACCGAGTTTGCGAATCTCCCTCACGAGATTCTACTTGTGCAGGGGAAACCCTGCATGCTTACATTGACCTCATCGATGATGTGGTTAACGGAGTAGTGGGAACTCTACGAACTTAAATAGCCGGGTTCCAGTGCTGCGCACTTCCTCAGGCACTTCCTCAGAGCTGCATTTAGCGCAGGATTTGGAAACACACAAACTGCTACACAAGAATGACATTCTTTTAACAGCGAAGGTGTTTAAGCTGGCGGTAACACGTCCGTTATCAAAAACCCCCTGCTGCGCCGTTGCCATAGCAACCGCCACAGCTGCGCGCCACCTGTGCTAAATATAGCCAAGCCGCCGCCGAGCCGTGGACATAGCTACCGCCAGTTTCGTACACGTGGCTCGGGGACTGCGATTTCAATGCATTCAGAGTTGCAAGCTTTGCGCGTATTATGAGTCCACCCGTTGCGGTCTCTTGGCTGCCGCTTCTTCGGCCAAGCGCGCGGGATCCAATCGCCGCCGGCGTTGTGATTCCCGAGCTGCAGCACTATATGAGCTGAGGATCAAGCAGCTTTACTGCGCCGAGCTTTGCGCAACTTAGTGCAAACTTCCCGCATTTTTCTTTCATAGAATGCATCTCGCTGCTCTTGCTTGCGAAGATTGTAACAGGATCTCCTAAAGAAATCCACGTGCAGCCAAGGAACAACAACAGCAACAACAAAAGAAAAAAAAAAGCTAAAGGAAAGCACTTGTGTGAGGGGCTACGTGGTGGGACCGGATAGGGGGCGCGGAGGTGGAAGCGTTTGACGACTCCGCTGCGTGGGCGACAGAAGCGGAAGGCGACCGTGAGTCTACGACCCAGTTTTCCAACATCGTGTTTGCGCTCTTTGCTCCTGTTCCGTTTCAGCTCTTTTTGCTTATCTTGTGCGAATTATCTGCGGGGGACGTTTCTCCGAATGTAATGAACGGCGGCGCGGCACTTGAGCCTTCGATGCCACCGCGCTATGCGCAATTTGCATGGACGCTCCCCTATACTTATACTAGAAATACCCATATTCAAAGACACACAGAGTCCCTTTTGCACTCACCTTAGACGAATGGAAGGCGAAAGACATCTTTTTTTTTTTCTTTTCAGTCGATGTATTGGTCCTGCCCCACTCGCCCCTACGAAAACTTTCTGCACCTAAATAACGTGCTTGTGCACAGCCTCCAGGATCGGGGGCATCGCCGCTTTCTGCACCTTACCTGGTTCTGCAGCACCGTCTCCGAGATCGGCCCATGTTTGATCAAGTGACTATGTCCTGTGATGACGTCATTGTGTGGTGTAATGCTATGTGACGCCACGATGACGTCACAAATTTTGGCGACCTGTCACGTCATCTCACGATTATTCTTTTTTACATCGCTTCGTCTTGACGCCGACGCCGCCGTTGCCGACAGTGGTCAATTTTCATTTTTGATGAGGCATCTAAGCCTCTTGCCTGCACGAAAAAAAAAAAGAAGAAAAGGAAAAATGATATCTCTTCCAGCTGTTTCGAATGCGTGCTTTGACGAGTTAAGCGCGTGCATGTTTTATTATTTTTGTGACCTGCATGCACAAAGCGACCGTTCTTTCGTACGCAAATTTCGTGCCGCAGCTTGCGCGGTGTTTAACGCAGCCGGTGAATCGTGTTTCGGTGGCAATGGGCCGGTGCACGCGCGCAACGCAGCTGCGGATGTTGTTATCATTTTTTTTTTTCGAAGCATTCACATACCACTCCGGTCGTGAAATGATTGCGCGATTAATTTCACGCGTGTCCGCTTCGGGTATACGCCATATGTGTGACCGTCAAAATTTTACACGATTTACGCGTGCTTCTAAGGGTCTGGGTTCGGATCCCACCGACGCAAAAGGCGATTTTCTCGTCTATATTAATTGGTTTCAACTTACCTCATAATTACTACACTACAGTTAGATGTTAACAATGCATGTCTACTATGCTATATGTATATTCTTGGCATATTTGTCTGTCGGATTCATTTGGCTGCTTCTAACAAAGAAACGCCTTCCTCGAGAAAAAAAATCATTCCTTTCGTTCAAAACGATTTGAGGCGTCACGACGAATGTTCATAGCGTTCCTCAAATTTTTCCTTGGGCAGCAATAATAATCGTTGGAGTTTTTACGTCCAAAATCACGACATCATTATAAGGGACGCCGTCGTGGATGGCTCAGGAAAGTTCGACCGTCTGGTGTTCTTTAACGTGCAGCTAAATCTAAATACACTGGCCTCTAGCATTCTGCCTCCAACGAAATGCCATATACGAGATATATCTAGAAAGAGAGGTACAAATCATTTGCGAGAAGTGTAATGTCATCGTTACTCTGGATCATATGCTTTGGCAACGTCTTGTGACTTTCACAGACGGTGACAATGAAAGAGACGGGTGGCGACGAGTCGTTCACAGTGCGGTTCTCTTAGATCAAATACACGCCTTCCAGAAGGCCCACGATACAGCGATAAGGTTAAACCTTTCTGTCACGACGTGGGAGCCGCCTGCGTCAACCTAAGGGTTGATCTTCAGGACCCGAGTAAAGTTCATTCATTCATTCATTCATTCATTCATCTTATTACCTCAAAGGTCCCTGTTGGGATATTACATGAGGGAGTAAGTGATAGAAAGGCTAACAATATAATGGTAGTTATGATGGGATGGTTTCGATGAACCGTTTGAATGCTTGGGTGTCGATGATGGTGGCGACTTCGGTGGGCAGGTCATTCCAGTCTTGGTCTGTGCGCAGGAAAAACGATTGGTGAAAGGTCACAGTATGGGCTTGTGGTGGGTGTACTGCGTTACAGTGACTGTTGCCACACAATACAATACAATACCATACCATATAGTGTGACTTACGTCATGCAATAGTCAGCAATATGCATTTGGTTGTGTCGTCATAATGTTCGTGGGCATATTTTTAAGCTCTGGCGATCGAGTTATAGCTGGGGCACCCTGTATACGCCGCGCAGCGCACGGGTGCGCGCACAAAGCGAGCCGCTCGCGCGTTTGCCGAGGTGTTCGTGGGAAGGAGCGGCAGCGGCGCGTTTTGTTTGTTTACGGAAACGAATTCGGTCAACCCATGCCACGTTTGTACGCACCTTACGCGTCCCACAGGTGCGGGCCTCTTGATGAGCTTCGAGCTACCCGGAAGTGAAACGTGGTGGGAGGGACGGGCAAAGGGCCGCGTTTCATCCTTGCGTTGTTTCGGTTGCCGCGGTTATGCAACTCTGCATCATAGCAACGGATGAGTATTTTCCGTCTTTCTCTGCCCCCCGAGCCCCAACCCCGTTTTCGGACTTGCCCCCTCTTCCTCTTCTGTTTAGATTGGAGGAGAGGGTACGAAGTATATACATAGACGCGCTAACGTCGGCAGTTGCTCCCTTGAAAAACAAAAAAAAAAAACAAAAAACAAAAAGAACTCACGGGGTATCTTATGCACTCGCCTAAGACGAGTGGAAGGCGAAAGCCATCTTCTTTTTTTTCTCAGTCGATGTATTGGTCCTGCCCCGCCACGCTCCGAAAACTTTCTGAAGCTAACGTGGTTTTCTACTGCCTCCAAGATCGGAGGCACCTCACCTGGATATTGCGCTGCCTCCGTGATCGGCAGACGTTTGACCAAGCTACGATGTCATGTGATCATGTCATCATGTGACGTTACGTCACGTGACGTCACGATGACGCCCCAAATTTTGGTGATCTGTGACGTCCCGATGACGTCATATGGCGACGTTATCACGTGATAATTTTTTTGCATCACTCGTTTGGATGCCGCCGACGGGAGACGTCGACGCGTGACGCGGGTCAATTTTCGCGTTTGGTGAGGCATATAATTCTTTCGCCTTAGAAATACACGGTATTATCCAGGCCCATAGCCAGGAATTCTTCCAGGGGGGGGGGGCAGCGGCACTTGCTAGAAACCTTGACTCTTTGAGAAAAACACCTATTTTTATTATTTAGTTTTGGTAAAAACACGTACTTCACCAAAATTTCGGGGAGGGGAGGCCCTAGGCCTCCCCCCCCTTCCTGGCTACGGGCCTGGTATGATTCCTCTGTCATAGGAATCGGTATAACACAAAAGTGAACCGTTTCTTCACAGGAGTATAGCTGATTGTTGTGTATTGATATATGAGAGCTCGCACAATGTCTATTGCTGTTTGGCAAGCTGTAGCACCGTATGACCTGGACGCGCTCACGTTGACGCCTAGGGGCACGTCTCCATCCCGAATGACTATCATCCAAGAGCATTATTTAACGCTTGCGGTAGCTGAAGTTGTTAACGTACGCCTGGACACAGCGTATGGTGACTCTGCCCCCACCTCCGCATCCGTTTTCGCACTTGTATACTCCTCCTCCTCTCTTTTGATTGGGGAGAGGGTGAGAAGCATACACATCCACGGGCTAAGGTTGCAGCCTTGAAGAAGACAAAGTCCGCTTGTCGAAACGTTGGCTCCACGTGTTCATATATAGCAACGCCGTTGGTAACACGGCTGATTTGACAGCTGGCGCATGCACACACAGACCGCTATATTTGGGGCACAGCTATCAGACTGGCGATTTGTGTTTAGAGAAATTGTTGATGATGTAAAGTACTATGTACCCCACTACGATAGAGTGGTATGCCGTCCAGTTACAAACATCCGCCCCTGGCAGCAACGCATGTATTCATACTCCACCACACATTGTACCCAAGATGCTGTGATGTCCGTAGAGCACAACCGAGCTTGTGCCATTCAACGTGGGAATGCCCCAAATGGCGCGGCCTTCCTAGAATACCCATTCCCTCCCCCTCGCAGTAGGAAGCCGCTCTCTCCAGCACAGCCCTGGACGACCAGGGACGACTGATTGACCGGGCCAGTGGGATCGCAGCAGCAAATGGAGTCCTGGACTGAGGGCTCCTCCCTCGGGAGTTCACAAGCAAAAAAAAGAAAAAGAAAACTAATGTTTTTCAACCACTACAAAAACGAAAAGCTCACAGGGTCCCTTATGCACTCACTTCAGACGACTGGAAGGCGAGCCATCTTCTTTTTCATCTCTCTCAATGTATTGCTCGTGCCCCACCACCCTCCCACAGCTTTCTGCACCCAACGGTATTTTGCATTGCCTCCAGGATGGGAGGCACCTCAGCTGGTTTTGCACTGCCTCCGTGATCGGCCCATCGTTGACCAACTTACGATGTGATGACGTCATGATGTGACGTCACGCCGCGGGACGTCACAGATATTGGCGATCTGTGACTTCGTGATGACGTCATATGGGGACGTCATCAAGTGATGATTTTTTGCATCGCTCCTGTTGAAGCCGCCGACGCTGGACGCCGGTCAATTTTCGCGTTTAATGAGCCACCTAAGGCATTCGCCCTAAATGGACGCTAAAGGCAAAATACAACTCGTCGTGGACTTTTGAAATACCATCCAGGAACCTTGTAGTGCTTGTTTCGTGCCTAGGAAGTGCTTAGTTTGAAAGAAAATCACGCTTGAGTGGTCCGCATACTGTTAGCGCAATTCAAACCGCCCGCCTCTCAAGGACTCGTGCCGCAAGCACTCCTCAACGCCGCTTTTAGCGGGTGCTACGCTAGCACTTGCCCTTATCTGCCAACATTGGGCCGCCATCAGAAAAGCACGCAAGAATACTTCCTGTTATGTTCGTTCTGCTGGCCGCTGCTGCTGGCACTGTAATGCGATGTTTTCCGCGGAAGCGCTTCATACTCGGACGCTGCGGTGTAGTGTCGGGAAGCTGAATGCTATCTGGGCGTCTGTGCGGGAATACGGGCGCCCCATGTGCGTGTGTGTTTTTCTGCTGGCACCGTTCGGCGAGCCTCTGTTTACGCCGCTGGTGCGCCGTGCCATCGAAATGCGACACGATCAACCGCGAATTCTGTGTGCGCAGCATTCACGTGTGAGATCTATGTCGGACAAATGTTCATCCCCTCAGAGGAGTTGTGCAGATAGGCGCCTGACGACTCATTTCGCTTTGATGCGCGGAGAGCGACGGTTCACGAAAACAGCCAAGGGAATGCGATTACGCCATCGGAAACTACCACTGAAACGCGACCGTGTGTGTGTGTGAGAGAGAGAGAGAGAGTACCACTTTATTAAGAGTCCAGTGCAGACGCTGAGGTTGCCCCGCGCCACCCGGCTACTCCCACGTTGGGAACGGCAGGTCTGAGCACGTCCCAGCGAAAACGGAACTTTTGTACCACCCGAGCCGTTCGCCATATGGTAACGCCACGTTCTCTTTTTCCATGAATCAAAGAGAAACGCACAAGCAGCATTTTATTACGTCTTGTAATTCGCGGAATGCTATTTTTCGTTATAAGTAGTTTCAGCACTAGTGATTCAGCACTCGGGACTCCTGACGTCATCGGGCTCATTCCAAAATGTCCCACTGGTAGCGCATATCGTGTCCTACATTCAACTAATATATCGATTAGCAGATCACTACTCTTGATAATATTGATGTTTTAGGCGTTCTCAAACATCGACCTTTCACTCTGACATAAACTGTTATTTGCCTTTAGAGTCCCTTTAAATAATGGGGCAACTACACACAAGTGGTGCTAAGAGTGGAAGCAGCGGAGCGGCTGGCCTTACCCTCCTCCATTCTCTTCTCCTCACCTTCACTTCCCTTCCCACCCCTTGCTATACTATAATATACATGGTCATGAACGTCATGGCCACTAGTGGCGCTGACTAACACTCCTGGGTTTAAATGCACATATACCCCATAAACTGGACGGGAGGACGACCGCCGCCGTAGCTCAGTGGTGGAGCATCGGACGCGTTATTCGAAGGTAACAGGTTCGGTCCCTGCCGGCGGCAAGTTATCTTTTCGTCCACTTTACTTTCTTCACATTTACATCCGTATCACTACAAGTGACATCGCCTGTACTTTCCTTGGCTTTATTGTCTCTTAGTTCTACCATAGTCCTATTGAGGGACTATGGTTCTACTTAATGTACATGGCTATGCTACGCATTACTCTCTTCCCCTTCCTCTCTCTCCTTCCTACCCTCGCTTCCCTTTCCCACCACTGTTATACTATACTATGCATTGCTATAATAAGCTTCACCCCCCACTCCTCATTTCCCTCCTCCTCACCCTCACATGACTCCTCATCACTCTCGGTGCAGCTGGCAACGCGTTGCTGGGCGACGCATGGCGACGTCATAGCTCGGCGAGGTTTTTCTGCGCACACTGAACGGCCTAAAGCGCGAAACAGACGTTACGATTTCCGATGCGATGCGACGGCCGACGATGCGGCGCGGCAGCCGGAGTGGCGACCTTTCATAGCATCGGACAGCCACCACTCTGGCTGCCGCACCGCCGCGTCGGGCGTCGCATCGGAAGGAAAATCGTACCGTCTGTCTCGGCCTTAACTTCCCGCTTAGAAAGGTTCGCCGTTAAACACTCACAGGGTCTCCTGTGCATTCGCCTAAGACGACTCGAAATCGAAAGCTGCCCAAGTCTTCTGAGTTAAATGGAATTGATTTAGGCGCAGGTTAAAGAACTCCAGGTGGTCGAAATTTCAGGAGCCCTCCACTACGGCGTCTCTCATAATCATATCGTGCTTCTAACATAATTATGTGTTGAAGCCAATTCCACGCCTTTGCAATCTGAGTAAACAGCGTAGCTGGCACGCAAGCGCCACCACATGGCGAACGCTGATTGCGTTCTTTTTTTTTTTGAACTTTCTTCTTTGATGCCTCACTCTTTCTTTATATCTTTTCCACATATTTTTCTTTCTTGTTTCTTCATCTTTCTTTCTTTTATATATTGTCCTCTCTCCTCCTAACGCTCATATCGTTTCTCCTCACCCTCACTTCGCTATCCAACCGCTTGTTATGCTATAATGTACATGTTTGTTCTATGCATGGTACACCCCCTCACCTCCTCCTTTCTATCCTCCCCACCTTAACATCGGTCCTCCTCACGCCCACCTCCTTTCTGATTCCTTTTCTAAACTATACCATACAAGGCTATCCCATGCTTTACCTTCTCCCCTCCTCATTTGCTCCTTTACCCTCCTCCGCTTCTCACTCTCTCATCACTCCACCTCGCTCTCACTTCCCTTTCCCAGCTCCTTGCTGCACTATACATCGCGATGCTATGCCTTCTTTTTCTCTCTTTGTTTATGTCTATCTATTCTCTCTATATATAAGTGTATTTCTGTCTCTCTTTTTCTGTGTTTATTTCTCTCCATCTTTTTCTCGTTCTGTGGCCCATAGCAACGCAAATCCTATGGTTTCAATAAACGCTTGTTCTGCTAGCGTGCCTGGATAGCCGAGTGGTTACGACGCTCGCCTTCGGACCGTGGGTACCTGGATTGAGACCTCGCCTCGCTAAGAAATTTCAAAACCTTTTATTGATTTGTTTTGCTCCTCTTCTCCACCAGGCGGTAAAGATCAAGGGGCTTTACTACGCGGCGCATGGTGGCGTCATCGCACGGCGGGTGGCACATACCCGCCTCAGATCAACGCCACCTAAAGAAACTTTTGGGTCGACGCCACCCGGTGTTTTTCCAAGCTTTAACAGTTCCGCTGTAAATAAAAAAAAAATCACGCCATATCCACGAAGTGAATGATGATTGAGAAGCTGGCTCGGGGAAGATCGGGAAAACCCGAGAATCTTCCGTACAAGTCCTCTACCATCATACGAAGACGTGACACACGTTGTTATACATGCATATATACACAGTGTTGTATTAATTTACAATTTTGATGTACTGTATACACAATTTACAATTATATACACATTGATGAGTATATATACAAGAAATATCTAAGAGCGTCTGATTCTCCATTGTCGACACTTGCAGACGCAACGCTCCTAATGTTCTTTCAATTTGAAAACTGCCCTCGAGACGCGCACGACAAAGTGGCCCTAAGAATGGCTGTTCGACGCACGCCTGGCTGTCGACCGCGTTCCCCGCTCGCGCCGTGAGAATTAACGGCCCGGCTAGAGGGAAGACACGACTCGCGTAGCGTTCCTCTTCGCGTTCCACGACGCTTTGAACGGATGGATACAGGTTATGGCGCGGGACTTCGCCCCAGCTTAAGAACCTCGCGAGCTATCTCCGAAAACCCGGCACTTCCTGATTCTGTGTAGATTCTGAACACTGGCAACTCTACAACGGGACAGCGGTACGCTGAGAGGAAATGTTGTGAACATTCCAGGATGTGAAAATTTAGGACAACGCCGAACAAACACGTTATGCATATCCTATACTGCGGAGCCTGCGTTGTGGATCTGCCTCTGCAAGAATATTTTTTTTTTCAGATATTGCGCAAGGACTTCAAAAATATCAAAGAAACAAACAAACGTTGAAAAGTACAGTCAGCAGCGTCCGTCCTTTAATTCAACACCACCAATCAGATAAAGCTGCTATAGAAATGCGTCATTACAAGAGATTTATAGCCTCGTTTTGTGAGCGATTCGTGTTGCTTACTGCCTGTAATGCTCTTATGCGCATTGGTATGCGGTCGCAGTCTGTCGTAGTGTCTGACCACTTGACCTGCCCGCCATGTCGCGGTGATTCCGTGGCCATGGCATCTATCTATCTATCTATCTATCTATCTATCTATCTATCTATCTATCTATCTATCTATCTATCTATCTATCTATCTATCTATCTATCTATCTATCTATCTATCTATCTATCTATCTATCTATCTATCTATCTATCTATCTAAGATTGTACGTGCCAACACCATGATATAGTAAGATATCACGTCAGAGGGAGGGACATCAGATTATCTTGAGGGTAAAGAAGGGGAAGCGCAAAACGTAAAGAGGAGACCGACGACACAAGCGTCTCCTCTTTACGTTCCTGTTTTATTTTGCGCCTCCCCTTCTTTACTTTCAAGATGAGTCGATACCAACTAGCTCAAATGGAGGTTTTGCTACTATCAGATTATCTGTCACCCCCTGGGATTTCTTAATGTGTCCAAAATATAAGTGCAGGCGTGCTATGCAGGATGACACGAGTTTACCGCAATAGTCAAGCTAGATAGATAAGGTATAGACAGATAAGGAAAGCAAAGAGAGGAAGTGAAGGTATGATAACCAAACAAGCCTCTGGTTTACTACCCTACGCAGACAGTAAGCTAATAGAAGATACAAAGAGATAGAGCGAAAGAAAACAAACAAACATTCAGGTCCGCTACTTTGAAACCTGAGGCACTCAGCGGTTCCTGTTCGTAGAGTACCCGCTGCTCCGTCTACCAAGCTGTCGATGGCGCCAATGTTAGAGGTAAGCATGCAGGGTTTTTCCGGCACGAGTAAAAACTTGTTAAGGAGATTCGCAAACTCGGTGTGCGACATGTGCGCTACTTTTTGCTGCGCGTTATCGACTTCCTGCTTGTTACGGCAGTTGAGATACGTGCAGTCTCCAGCGAGTTACGCCAGATTGTTTCCCCCTTTAGATGTAGCCGATGTAGCGCCGTAGAGAGCGGGTGAGAGGAGAAATTGTGCGCTCTGCGAGGCGGTGCCGCCCTCTCCTGCGCGGCGCTGGAGTCAGCTGCTTGTTTCCGAAACGTTTTTTGCGATTTTAAGTTAAATATTGCGATTACCTCTTGGTTATTTCTGTTAATTATAATATTTTAGAACTTGCTTTTTCATTTTAACCCGGTTTTGAGCATTGCTAAACTTGTTATGGCCTGCATTCAGCTTTATGAGCGTAAACTAAGGGTTGTGTATATATATGGTGGAGTGCACACTAAGGTATGTCATAAGTAGGGCTTTGCGTTCTCGGAGTTTATTTTTCTTGAAATTCGGAGGGTGTTTTTTGGAGTTTATTTCTTGGCCGAAATTCGGCATTTATCGGAGCTTATTTTTCGTAAATGCCAAAATCTCCGAAATTCGGACTGTAATTTTGTATTATTCTCAATACTCCGATGTCTTAGATGAAATGACCTCTGAACACGAAAACATTAGAAAACACAAAGCGTATTTCTATTGTATGGAAGGTTTGAACGCACAAGCACAAATACATACAAAACACCTACGCTTTTTTGTGTAACCTCCAAGCTTGCTGTATTAGACGCAAGCATATTTTAAGAGGTCCGTGTATTCGATGTCCTCTTGCGCGCTCCAATTGCGCCAGGGGACCGTATATCAAGATGTCGTCTCGCGCACCCCCCCCCCCCCTCCTGAAACAAATTTCTGGCTAGCTACTGGTATGCTACAGTCTTATACACGAGGATGCGTTGGTCATATTAGGGCAGTTCAAATGGGGGCTGAAGTCTTTGTAAGCCAGAACCACGTCAAAATACAGCCAACAAGCCTGGTCGACGGCATAAGAGAACCTAATTAATGGAGAAGAGTAGCAGACCTTGAAGAACGCTGTTTCCTCTCGTTCCTTTCTGCAGCACTTGCGTGGAGCGCTCTGTTTGCTCATCAGAATCGCTGCGAATTGTTTTCTCTATCAGGGGGTCGGGTAGAGTGGTCGACCTTGTCAACTTCAGTTATCGGAAGGCACAACAGCGCATGCAGGAGGCATGCCAGAAGAAAGCAACCATGAAAGCTGGAATGCAAGGAGACGATGACATGGCGGTAAGCAAACAGGCCAACGATGTCGTCGCTTGTCCCACAGGTCACGCCGATCAACAGAAAGCGGAGAACAAGAGGGAAAGAAGCGAGAAGCAGTGAAGGTGTCACTATGTCAGGCAACAATCGTCGCACATCGCGGGTGGTCGCCCCAGTAGGGCCATAACATAAGGGTATGCCATGCGGGGTGCAGCCGGGAAATAAACGACCGGGACTGTTTCATCGCTTTCGCGGCCGCTATGTACTTGCCACTCGTGCGTAGCGTACGCGGAGTCGACGTTATCCATTTGGAGTAGATCAGATCGCTCGCTGACTCTTCCTTTCCTGTCTTCTCGTTTCCAGTGGTCGTTGAAAGCCAGCGAATGGCATCCTGCACTTTGTTGAGACGAGAGCCTGTGTGTATTTCATCTACGGCATTGTGTCTTTGATGGGCCGTCCAGACTGCAGGCGTGCAGTTAGAGTGGTCTTCGCGGAATCGGATAGGATCCCATCATTGCTCAAGTCCAGTTTTTAAGTTACGGTGCCAGTTGTCACTTCAATTGTTTGTTCGTCTACTTCTTTCTTTCTTCTTTCTTTCTTTCTTTCTTTCTTTCTTTCTTTCTTTCTTTCTTTCTTTCTTTCTTTCTTTCTTTCTTTCTTTCTTTCTTTCTTTCTTTCTTTCTTTCTTTCTTTCTTTCTTTTCCTCTTTCTCTCTCAGCTATCTATCTATCTATCTATCTATCTATCTATCTATCTATCTATCTATCTATCTATCTATCTATCTATCTATCTATCTATCTATCTATCTATTGGGGTCGTCAGCTTTGGGCGCCCTCAACGCTGGGGCCTTCCCACGCATCCGGAACATCACACTGATCGCTTCTCCTGGTTTGGCTGTCTTTGTTCATATCCGCGTATTTTTAAAACATTGTGTCCTGTTTTTTCGTTCAATGTTCGTAAGTATTTACGAGGAAATGTGAAATAGTGTAATTTTAACAATATATAGGGATAGACCGCTCTGTTGTAGCGTACCTTCCCTAAGTGTACAACAAACACAAGCACTAGCGTGGCTCCGTGGTAGAACGGCTGGTTGCCATGTAGAGGGCCTGGGTTCGATTCTCACCTGGACCAGACATTTTTATTATTTATTTGCATCTATCTCGAATTTTTGCTTACGGACAACGCTGATTTTTCCCTGACAACCAATGACGCCGACGCCGACGCCGACGCCGGAATTTCTACGAAACGAGCTCTTTAACGCTATCGCGTTGATACAAGACGCAGCGACTCTTATATGGTTACATGTATAAACGCACACTCCAGGTCCGATAAAGACTGCGACCACACGCTGCCTCTAAGTGTGCGGTTTAGCTTCGCCTGTATCGCGGCTATTAAACGTAACTGCTTTCGATACGTTCGTATAAGCTTCCGCAAACGCCGATTAATAAGCCCACTCGACTCATGTTAGGGATCTTCCTGGTTCAGCGATTCTTGTGGCCCAAATGTCGTGTCTGTGGTTTGTAAACGCTCACCGACCAAACTGGATCCCTGTGTCACGCCAAATTTGGTACGCAGGTATAGGTAATTGGTTCTAATGCACTGGAAGCTTGACAGTTAATACAAACTACTAAGGCGTGATTCACGGCCTTACCTGCTCCCCATCAGGCCGCGGCGAAGTCGCGCAGCCTTTACATATATGCTTGGCCTTCGCGATTAACTCCGGCACCGGTTGCCGGAGCCAATCGCGGAGGCCACGGTATTTGCGTACATAAGGCGCGCTCGTGTCGACGCATTAGTCTCAGTCGTGTGTAATTGCTGGCCACGGGCTTTCCTGGTGTTCTCCGCGACTGCATCGGTTGCCTGAAGCCTTGTATATCTCTGAATCGGTAGTTCGTTTGCGGACCGCCGCGCTGTGTGTTTTTTCTTTGTTAAGGATCAGTGGGGTTGTGGAGCTGCAGGAAAGGGGGGGGGGGGTTAGTCAGAGAAGCAGCTGTGCACGGATGGCCCACTAATTTGACCGCAAGTGGCACAATAACCGCCCCATGGGCATCATTTCATTGTTAGAGGTTCGTGAGCAGCACTGCGATTTCGACCGTGATATACGGGTTGTTTCAGTTAAATTGCGCTTGGTATTTAAAAAAAAACACATGCGCTACGCATGTCGAATTGAGCCAGTATTGTTCTGAGCCATGCGCAGCACGTCAGAATAGCTTTTTCCAATCTGCCAAGCTGGGTAATTAACTAAGAATTGCTTAATTAACTTTTAATTCGGAACTCCAGAGAAAGATCTTTAATACAAAAGTTGCAGTACTTGTTTTTAGACGCCGGAATATTTCATCCATGCTACGATAACTGCCAATCCGATAAGCTGGGTAATTAAGAAAAATTGAAAAGAGAAATTGAAAAGAGAATTGAAAATAAGACAAATTAATTAACATTTAAAATAGTAGCTGTAAAGAAAAGTATTCAATAGGAAGGTTGTAACGCTTGTTGAAAAACGGCTGATTATGTCATCTGTGCTAAAATAACTACTCTGTTTAATTTTTTTCCAGCTTCTATTATGAGTGCGCGAAATTGAAAAAAATATATATATACTTGGCGTAAGTCAGCTGAAACACCCTGTATATAAAGTGAGTGCTTGTGCGTCGGCCGCAAAGCTGAAGTGCAAATCTCCTCACCTCCGCTCCTCCCGACTGTTGATCTCCCTTTCTGCGAATCGCTCCTAGCGACGCGGAAATCGTGGTGCGCCCGTTTTCCCCGTGATTTGTGTTGGCTACTGTTGCAACTTATTAGGGCGCGGACTTGGGTGGTCGCCTATAGCTATTGGCTATGAATGACCACGATGGCACATATATGTGTACACCGGGGCGTCACGGCTAGCACGTATAGGAAGTGTGTTTGGTTTAACCGGTTAGCATTATGAGGAGCAAATCGGGATAAAGATGTGTATGAGTTAGTGGGAAAACTATCGCTGGTTGGCGTCTGGCCTACGCAATTAGATTGGTTTGCATTTGCATCCATTGCGAAGCTTGGGGTGGGGTGGGGAGTTACTGCTGCCCCCCCCCCCCCCTCTCCCCACCAAATGGACAACCCTGCACACGCTTATGTCTTCGCTAGAATGTAGGGAATTGTGTTTTGGCAAAATATATGTTGAAATTAATGAACAGACAGTCATATGCACACCATAGGGTGATGCTATCTCTGTCTGCGCTAATTGAATATATTATTTTTCTATAAACTGTAATGAACGCACATCTTTCGCTAAAGATTTTGTTCACATATACTCATTTCTACAGTCCCCGTCGCCCCAGCCAGTCGAGACTGTTGAGAAACGCCGCCTCTGTCTTTGATGTCACGATTACTATAAAATAGTGGTTTCTCGAATAATAATAATACAAACGTTACAAGTGTCGATGCTTCGTTTCACGGTGAACTATGTTTTACGTCAGTTACCATCGAGCACGTGGTCAGAGCGTGCGGATCGCTTGTTCGAGGTATGCGTCATAAATTGAGCAAAAAATAAATACACTTTAAATTATTTTGCCGGCTTGTACAAAACGATGTGTAAAAGGAGGCATGAACCGCCTTTTCCCTTTCCCCCTTTGTTTCTATCTCTACCTTTTCTCGAATCACTAGACCACCTTAGATCTCGTCTCTTAGAGAGCCAGACACTGCACTGCCCGCAGTAGAACACTACGCACAGCTGTACGGCGTATGCCGAGTCGAAGCCTTCAAAAGCGAAACTTCAGAAAAAATACGCAAACGTGCAGTTTGCGTATTTCCGAGTTTCGTACTAAGACGCATAGTCGGGCAGTTGCGTGCTCCTCTGACGTTATTGTTTCGGCTTGCGCAAACAAGAAGAGCGACCCCGCTCACTTCCAGCGATAAACACGGAAGAAGTCTCGGAAGCCAAGGCGCTATCTTTAGAAGAACGGAGTTTAACTTCACGCGTCGTTGCGAAGCTCTTTGTCAGGCAGTCCCTCGACTCGGAAACAAAAAACAATCGTGGAATGCGAACGCGCGACCAGAATTAGGGCGCGCGTGGTAAGGTGTGGTGAAAAGCTCGCGCCGCCGATCGAGGGCTATTCTCGCGTAAAAACATACAAAATGCCGACGGGGAAGCCAGTCGCGTAGGAAAAGCCTTTGCTGCAGAACAGATCGATAGTTTGTATAAACTGCTAGAAGACCATTATAGCCCTCGCACGGAGCTCTTCCCTGGTGTGTGTTTAAAGTCGACCTGTTGGAGGTTTGTTTTTCCGGTTTATTCGTTTTTATTCCCGGTTAACACGACCGTTTTAACGCGGTGATAAATGTCTGTGCAGTCTTCTTTCCTGAAGTTTCGGTTAGTTCGTAGCAGACAACGCTTTTTTCTGGGAATCCGTCTGGAAACGGTGACATGGAGGCACGTGCAAGACGTCTGCTTCGTTTCGTGTACTGAGAGATGACACAGCGATAACGAATCGAGCTAAAAGCAAAACCTCAGCCTGACTAAAGCGCAACTGAGTCACGACTCGGCAGTATTCGTCCAGCAATCTCTCGCTTGTATTTCACTGTCACACTGTGGTTTGTATTTCGCTTGGTTCGTTTTCCCCGTTAACCTGGTTAGCGCGGTGCAAGATCGTCTGTTTCGTAGAGTTTCGTAATCGTACACCAGATGGAATACAGGCTCTATACCTGGCGACAACTTTCTGTGGCAGCACAGCGAAGGCTACGCAACCGAACCACGAACTTTTTTACTCCGCTTCTGTATGTAGTCCGCGAACGCTAGGTTTTGTAGAATACGGAGCATAAAAGAAAACATAAAAAGAAAAGAAATAGGTATTACGTTCAAGATTGCTTGCGTTGAACGTAAGAATGATAATCCCGTAAAGGATTAGCGATTTTCCCTCTTTCGAGTTTTCAGGTTTTCTGGTGTCCGTTTCACGTTTTCCGTCCCCACTCAACAACGATGGCGTCGCTCGGCTGCAACAGGTGCACGTCGAAGCTTGCAAGTGAGCATAGGCGCGTGTTCGTTAGGTGATCTGTGTTCATCGACCAGAAACAAACGAAGACAGCGGTGCGTTGTGAATTATTTTGTTGATTTGCCCATACTATCACCGAGAAAGAAGTGTGCAAGTGATACCACCATCGCAAGTGGGTCTCTCATCGCGATAGCTTCCTTGACAGTGACGACGGTGACCTTCAAGTCTTCAGCAAGAAGAGCCGCTTGAAAGCAAAACTGCGATTGGAAACAGTACGTAAAATAAGTGGCCCATTTCATAAAATGCGTTGCATACATGGTCGGTATTTCGGTTGCCTACTATTACTGATACAGTCGCACCGAAGATTGCGTCTAACACCGTGCCCGTCGGCGTCTACGGCGGGAGGTGTTTTGGTGTTTTGAATGAGAGCGATTTACGGTGACAAAATCACCCATGCACAGCTTTGCCTCGGCAACAGACGCGTTCATGTCTATTATGCGACTGACAGCGTGATTTTCAATTTGCAAAAAAAGCATTCTTGACCACGGGAGTAAGGAACGCGTTTCACCCGTTTGTATAATCACACACGTGAGACGCCCGCTCCTGACTGGTCGTGGCCAAGATATCTGCTGCCTTTCGATGCCTTCGCGTCCCCTGACAAAATGCCGTGAGCGTCTCCAGAAAGTTACAGCGTCTCCAAATGTAGGAAAACGACGATGTCGACCCTGTGTGCACCGAAATTAAGAAAATGGCTTGTTACCTTTGCGTAAGATTTCCGAATGCGCAGTTACTGCTGGGCCGTGGCTTTCTTTTTTCTTTGGAAAGTAAAACCGACCGCTTTAATAAAGCTGATTCCTGCGTTCCTTCGCAATGCAAAATATTCTGTCGCTTTCCCAAAAAATAAATGTAAACAACACTAAATAGTGCTCGCTTTGCACGTGGACTTGAACCGCTAGTACATTAGCGTTATATAATTTGATTTGTAGAAGAGCTCAGCAACGATTCCAGGTATTTGTGCTGCATGCTTAAGTATATCAAGTCATGTGGTAGATTTCGACTACATCTGTGAATAAACTATCTGCATAAATTCCCAAATAACATCATGAGCCATGAATACTCGTGTGGAAACGCACATGTTTTATGCGCTCGCGAAACCAAAACCGAAATCGCCCGCGAACGGACTACTTGGCGTAGTAACACATGTGCAGAAGCTCCGCCCACGTAGCTTTAGCTGTGCTGCCACAGAAAGTTGTCGCCAGGTATAGTGCCTGTGGGAGCTGCAATTCATGTCGCTTCAGCCAGCATGGATAACAATGAGTAGGACATGAATTTGCCTAAGATCCATCATTTCGGCTGCGTGCGGCTCCGTGTGGCGTGCAGCCACTTTGTCTCAAGACGAAGTTCAGCAAAAGTTCAGCAGTCCCACTTCAGCACCTTGACCATTTTAGGCTGACCAATTCAAATCAGCTCACGAAGTTCGCAACGAGCGAATCTTTTATTCTAAACGAACTCAGAAACACAACAAAAAACAAAGCCACAAGTGCGTTCGAAGCCTCGAGCACGAAGACTAGGCAAATCCGTGTACTACCTATCATTCCCATGGTGGCTGAACGATCGCAGCGCCGCAGTTCCCTCTGGTAAATATTGCAGGGAACTCTGTGGTCCGTTTCCCTGCAGTCAGTTAGAACTTAGCAGATGACGCTTTACTCGGAACCCGTCTGGGAACAGTTGGTTGCGTAATGCACAATACTTTCTTCCCCGTTCGTTTATGGAGAGATGACTCAGGTCTATGTATAGTACGGACGTCAGTCGGAAACGTAGGTCGATCAATCCTTAACCCACTTTGACGTCACGGGCACCCAGTGTCTACGTGAAATGTTCCGGGAGTCGCGTCTGGTTTGCATATGTGGCACTAGGCAAGAATAAACACTCGAACCGATGCATGCTGGTACAGTGACGTGAATGTTTATTTGCCTGAATGCGTCAGCAGGGTCGGCATGCTAGCGAGAAAGCCTCAATGCCTGAGCCCTTTCTATTCATTGAGTATCATCAATGACGGATGTTCCCAATACGAACTGCAGTTGTACGTCTGGCATGTCGCTGATAATAATAATTTAACTTAGCTTAACGACGACGTGGACCCAAGAGGAGAGGAGACAAACCACTCTCTTGTGTCCACGTCGTCGTTGCGCTAAGTTAAATATGTTCAAGTATTGTCACCAACTGGCCCAGCTATCAGTTCTTCTATAATAATAATATCTGGAGTTTTCCGTGCCAAAACCGCGATATCATTATGAGGCACGCCGTAGCATGAGGCCTCCGGATATTTCTACCATCTCTCTGTCTCTCCCATCTTTCTACTCCCCTTCCCTTTCCCCCGGCGTAGGGTAGCCAACCGGACTGCTGTCTGGTTAACCTCCCTGCCTTCTTTTCGTATTCCTTCCTTCCTGGTGTTCTTTAACGTTCACTCACATCGCACAATACGCGGGCCTCTACCATTTCGCCTCCATCGAAATTGGGCCACCGCGGTGGGGATCGAACCCACGACTTTCCGGACAGTAGCCTAGTACCGTAACCAGTCTACCCCGAGACGGATAAAGGCGAAGATCAGCCCACGGAATCAAGAGTTTTACGAACATTTTCTTTCTGGTATACACAAACAAAACGTGCTCCAAGCTTGAACAGTAGACTACGGAGGAACTACGGTCGAACAAGGATATATCGAATCAGACGGGGATCACCAAGAAATTCTGTATATAGGTAATTCGATATATAAAATATTTTATATATCAAAATATAATCGAGCGAGTTTTACAACTGTTCGATATACACAATAATTTGTTATATCTGGGTTCTATATATGCGGCTTCGAGTGTAAAGCCGCAGCGGTACTGATATACTTTCTCGGTGGAAATAATTTGATTAATTAAATTATTCATTGATTCCTGGGGCGTAAATATCCCGAAACAAGAGTGCTGTCGTGGTAGACAATGTCTGCTGGAAGGCTTCGAATCAATTTGACCACTCGAGGTTCTTTGAGGAGACACTAAACGAAATTGTTAGTCCGAATCGCATCGATGGGTCACTTGTTTCCTGATTAAGTGGACATCCATCCGACAAACCTCAGGATTTGAAGCACGGTCCACGCGAGCACGCTTGGTGCACTAGATTCATCGTAACCATAATTGTCATCATTATGGTCATTTATTTATTTATTTGTTTATTTATTTATTTCACAATACTGCAGGCGATAACAGGCCCAAGCAGGAGTGGAAAATTAAAGCACAATTAGTGAACAAAGAAATGGGGATTACAAATTAATAACGACACGAGCAATCTAACAGGGTTTCATAACTAAACATATAATACATACTAAGTAACAAGCAAATAAAAAAACACAGTTTCGCCGCAAGCGCGAAGCAATGAATGCGATAGCAAAAAATTGGAATGTCACACGAAGAACGAGAAGCAGCTCGATACTTGCAGCGCGCCGTTGAAGCACAAAGGAAGACGCCCGAATTGAAAGTCAGTGTCCTCAAAAACGGATTTGGGAAGAGCGTTCCAGTCGGAAATTGTCTGTGGGGGAAAAAAAAAGCAGTCTTTAAATGCACGATTTCCAGTACATGTCGGTACCGAAGGACTAAAATAAAGTTGTCCATCCATCCATCCATCCATCGGTCTCAGAGATTGGCCATCATTTTGTCGAGTTTTCCTGGTGTCTAAGTGTTTTACATATGAAGGTATCATATTATCATATATATGAAGGTATCGTATCACATATGAAGGTATCAGGTATCACACATGGTTAGAGTCGCCTTTTCTTTCACTTCACTTTCATCTACTTGTATTTCTTTCACTTGTACTTCTGTTTTAAGGCTAACGTGGTTGTCCTTCTGCAACTCCGAATTTGTGTGTCACTGTTCCATTACAGTTCGCCGTAGGGCCTTGCGGTGTCAAGGATATGGGGCGCAATTGCTTTCGCATAGCCACATGTGGATGTGCCCGTTTCTTGTAAGCGCTGGCACGCTTCATCTGCTCCACGCGGAGTGTTTCGGCGGTCCAGTGTTGTAAGGCCCCGAGCCATGTGCCCGACGATACGAGGCGATCCATCACCCTGCATGCAGGTCGGATAAACAACGCTCCCACAGTGAGCTGGGGCGCGTGACTCGAGGAACAAGGGTACTCCTGTGTCCGAAAGTAGAATGCAAATCATCATCAGCACACTCTGACGCGCCTATGCGGACCTCTGTGGATACGTGGCGTCTCCCTTCCTGTGAAGTCGGTGATTAAGACGCATCCTCGTGAGGCTATTCAGCGGCGACCTGAAGACGCTGGAAAGCTTGAAGTGAGATCATATATCCTTGAATACTGTAACTGAGACCGAACGACCGAACTCTCGAACGAAGTAACTAACCAAAGAAGGAACTAACGAACGAAATAACAAGCTAATGAGCAAACCATCGAACTAACAAATGAACTACATAAATAAATAGCCAACTAACTATCGAACTAACTAACTAGCTAACTGACTATCCAATGAACGAAGTATC
The DNA here is from genome assembly GCF_013339695.2 of Rhipicephalus sanguineus. NCBI lineage: Eukaryota > Metazoa > Arthropoda > Arachnida > Ixodida > Ixodidae > Rhipicephalus > Rhipicephalus sanguineus. Next base: position 42,715,587 of record NC_051186.1, on the reverse strand, counting down.
GAACTAAATAAATAAATGAGTAAACAAACATGTAAATAACTAGTTTACTAACTATAGAACGAAGTATCGAATTAACTAACGAACTAACTAACTATATCGAACGAACGAAGTATCGAACTAACTGTCGAACGAATGAAGTATCAAGCTAACTAACTAACGAACTATCGAACTAACTAACGAACGAAAGCATTTGTGGCTTTCTCGAAACCCGCGTGTTTCCGTACAACTTTACACCTGCGGAACCTGCCGCAACACGATGTTGATACTCGATACGCGGCGCCTTTTTCTTTGCCGCCGAATAGCCAAGCCAATTCACAAGCGTTGTTTTTTTTTCCTCCGGAACGTTTCGAAGCCCCGAACACCGCGCCAAAGCCAAGGCTGTTTTTCAGGTGCGGGCTGAATCATTTTCGCGAACTGGCAGCATCAAAGGGATCTTCTGCGTTGGCCGTGATCTGGGGCTGTGTATATGCATGGGTAGTCCATGCATACGTCTTCACATAGCGAGGCGTGAGAACCGGCTCAGAAAACCGTAACCTACTCAACGATGACGGAGCTGTCAGTCACGCACGAAGTTATAGGGAGGTGCCCAGTGCACAACTCGAATGAATGATGGAACGGGTTTTGATATTTCTACAGCGAAGATGACTTAGTCTACCCTGTTCCGTCATCGTCGTCGTCGTCATAGTAGTAGTAGTAGTAGTAGTAGTCCTCACGCAGGTCACGTTACCAGAGGGGGAATGAATAAATGATGATGCGCGAGAGGATAACGATGGTGATGTTCACAGACGATGAGATGATGATGATACTCGAACTAATCATGGTGATGATGACGATGCAAGTGATCCCGCTAGCCAATCGCATACACAGCCTTGTTGTCCGACGGTTCACACGGCGTGGAACTAGCTGAAATGTTTCGCCTCTGTCTTTCGTACGCTTGTAGCTCGGGGCGTGTAATTACCTTTCGCGATATGTCGCTGTAAACGTCACGGGAAAAGTTCGCCGAGGTTTATAACTCTTGTAAACCTAGTTATCAAGAGCGAAATGTATGTTTGAGTAGGTTTCACAAAGACTGTGCACGCCATGTCGCCTGGTCACGTGGTACCGCAGCTGCGAGGCTCCGATGCGAGCGCAGCTGCGACGCTTCTCCGCAGCTGATCACGTTGCGTGACGTCACGCCTTGCACACCTGCGCTCCGGCCGCTCAAGGTCATTGCGACGCTATGAATGACCTTGGGAGGCATAGCGCAGTAGAGCTTTCACTCTACAAGAAATTCGGTTAGGACGAACTGAAATTGTCTATGTATAGATGCGCGGGATTGTAAGGTCGATTCCACGAAAGATCGAAAAAGGGTGTATATTTGGTGTTTCCGATTTTCCTGATAATTTTGTATGTTGTGCACATATGACTGCACAGCACGAAATCGCAGTTCGTTTTGAAATAAAAAATTTTTTCAACACAGGAAAATTCGACAGGTGTCGCCGGTTGACGACGACCATTTTACGAAGAGTGCGTTTTCGTAAATTCGCAATCATGCTAGCAGCCACTGAAGCTATATATTACAAATATCTTTCTTTTTGGCGGAAGTAGAAGTAAAGAGGAAATAGCTCTTATAATTTCATGGAATTATGAGTAAATTATGTATTTTTAAAAATTCACGAAAAACGCTGCGTTTTTGAAAATCAGTCAAATTTGGGACGCTATGGCTACTTCTGTGAACATCTTAGCTTGTTCATATTTGCAGTATGAATAGGCCTTTATGTGAATAATGAACATCTGCATTTGTATTTCTCTAATAATTTTCAAAGTAGTAAATTTTCATGCTCGAAACACCAAAAAGAGAAAAGTGCTCCTCCATTCAAAAATCTATAATAAAAAAAAACCCAATTTCACTTTTCTTCAAAGTCCCCCAAAATGTTCTCAAAGGACTGCAGAATGATATTATGAAAAAACATGTTGCATCATTTTTATTACAACAAAAGCAGAAAATGTCAAACATTGTGTTTCCAGAGCGTGGTGGCTACTGCGCAAAGGACATCTCTAGTAACAAGAAAATACAGTAACACGTCTTTTTTCTTTTCTGAGCTTCGCTAAACAACAGTAATGGTATATGGTCGGAAATTGGGAACTGTTTTGTAAAGAAAAAGACCGTTCCAATTAAATGTATTCGCGTGCTTTGCGACTTCACGCCAGTGTTAGACATCCCTCAGTCCACAGTATGCACTTTCAGTTGTAGCCTCCTTTTCTTTCATCTATTTCAGTTGAGTATAATTCATATCTTGAGTGCTAAAGAACGCATTCCCTCCATGCGTCTCTTATGATGATGTGCGGTGCCCGAATTGCGAGATTGGTATAAAAGCCAAGGTCTCTTCATGAATGGAAATGAATTTCTGGAGAGCGGTCGCCAAGAGGTGTGGTTTTTGTTGGCCCAAATGTGTACGTTGTCAAACCTTATGTGATCAAAGCAGAGTTTAAAAAGAATCGATTACGTGAAGATTGGTGGCAGCAGTTCTGGCCACGGACAAAACACGTTTTGTTTGCATATCCTTCTTTCTCTTGAAGGAGTGCTGGCAGATCTGGTTTCCCTCATGAATTGAGCGCGCATCCTGCTTCATGACCCTCCGCAAAAGTGTCTCGGTTCGATATCTTCTACGTAACGAAAATTCTGGTGCAGCGGAATTTTCCTTTTGTGCACCATGAGGCAGTCCGTAAAAAATCTCGGCCATGGCTATAACGCCTACCCATAGCCACCTTCAGAGCGTAGGATAGTGATCGCACCAAAGTGAAGCACAATTTGGATGCTGAACTTCTATCTCAGGTGGTGTTTGGCTGACTGGCACAGCCGTACTCGTTGCTGTCGTCTGCTCAGGCGGGCGTCCATCGCGCCGCCCTTTGCACCTGTCCGCCTAACGCATGCTACTCCGTTTACACGAGTGCTTGAAGCGCGGGCCACACGATCCCCACGGTGCGGATCCAGAGAGCGGGCGGGAGAGCGACGAGCGGTGAAAAATGTATCGTGTAACCAACGCAATCGACACCCCAGCTTTTTCTCGTGCATAGCGACAAAGCCTGGCAAACAATGTGTGGCTGCTGTGCTTAGGTTGCACTGCGGTACTCGCCGTTCACCACTGCCGCCATTTGCGATTTCTCACATTCTTACAATGCATGATCGACTCAGCTACACATATTTCGCGTTTAGCTTCGTTACTTTTATATAAGCGCATTTACTAAAAAAAAAATTATCCAGAGGAATGAAAATGTCCGTGCTGCCCGTCGACGAGGAATGTAAGTGGTGTCGCAAATGCATTTAATTGGAACGATCTTTTTTTTTCTTTACAAAACAGTTCCCACTTTCCAACAATAGATCATTACTGCTGTTTAGCGAAGCTCAGAGAAGAAAAAAGACGTGTTACTGTATTTTCTTGTTACTAGAGATGTCCTTTACGCAGTGGCCACCACGCTCTGGAAACACAATGTTTGACATTTTCTGCTTTTGTTCTAATAAAAATGATGCAACATGTTTTTTCATAATATCATTCTGCAGTCCTTTGAGAACATTTTGGGGGACTTTGAAGAAAATTGAGATTGGGTTTTTTTTTATTATAGATTTTTGAAGGAGCACTTTTCTCTTTTTGGTGTTTCGAGCATGAAGATTTACTACTTTTACAATTATTAGAGAAATACAAATGCAGATGTTCATTATTCACATAAAGGCCTATTCATACTGCAAATATGAACAAGCTAAGATGTTCACAGAAGTAGCCATAGCGTCCCAAATTTGACTGATTTTCAAAAACGCAGCGTTTTTCGTGAATTTTTAAAAATACATAATTTACTCAGAATTCCATGAAATTATAAGAGCTATTTCCTCTTTACTTCTACTTCCGCCAAAAAGAAAGATATTTGTAATATATAGCTTCAGTGGCTGCCAGCATGATTGCGAATTTACGAAAACGCACTCTTCGTAAAATGGTCGTCGTCAACCGGCGACACTTGTCGAATTTTCCTGTGTTGAAAAAAAATTTTTATTTGAAAACGAACTGCGATTTCGTGCTGTGCAGTCATATGTGCACAACATACAAAATTATCAGGAAAATCGGAAACATCAAATATACACCCTTTTTCGATCTTTCGTGGAATTGACCGTAATCTTAGTCACATTTAGTGAAGGCAAATGTTGCCGTTATAACAACGGATACGTTACCTTAGATGACGCTTACCATTATTCAGAATACACTCAGCCATCATTAGGCAACCTTTAGCCGATATTTGGGCCACACTATCCAGTATTAGTACCAGTACTGGTACGAGTAGCACCTGAGTAAATACGCTATAAAACAAAGTTTTCTGTCGGCTTCGAACACCGAGCCTGTCAACACAGAAGCCTCATCATTTGCTTTCCTTATCACACCACGAACATCTTTTTTAAGCGCGCCGCACTTAGGGGCCTCACTTGTCGTCTATCCACTGTCTCATGTCGCATGGGCACGCTGTGGTCAATATAGACCTAAAACAAGGCTAACAGTGCTCAAAACTGGTGCAAAATAAACCAACAAGGTCTAAGATAATACAAACTATATAAGTTACCCAGAATTAATGGTGCCTAAAATCGCGAAAAACGCTTCTGAAGCGTCCGGCTGTTACCCGCGCCGTGCAAGAGAGGGCGCCACCGCCTCAGCAAGTGCGCGATTGTCAATGGAATCGTTGGGTTGCCCGCGCTACGCACTTCCTCATGTTTCACGATATTGGAGCTGCATTAAGCGCAGGATTTAGAGCTACTCGAAGACCTACACAAGAACGACATTAGAGCATGATTTAGCGCTGGATTCAGAAAATCACCAAGGCCTACACAGGAACTACATTAGCGCTACATTAACCGTAGCATTTTGGCCTCGAGATCGAACAGTGTCGGCACCTAGCGGCGAACGGATGTAGTCCTGAAGTGTGCATGCCGATGGCCCGTCGACGCTCCAGCTGCATGAGTGTGTTGTGTTTGTTGTTCGACAATTCACGATGGAAGTTGACAGGCATGGTTTGGTCGACGTTTAGTAAACTTGTTCTTTCCTTTTTGTAGTGGAAGTTCGTAAAGTCAACCGGTTTTTGAGTAGCAATGAGAAGACCATTTCTTTAATGCGACCGCGCCACATACGCTTTTTTCTTCTCATCGTGTTGTGAGGCTGTAAGATTTGTAATTCCGTTTCACAGTACGCTTGCCTCTGAGCTCAATTCTGCTCAGGTTGGGGACTGTGTAACGTGCGTCGTCGACGACGGCAAAGTTGTTGCGGCGGGCCATATCATTAAATTCAGTGCTGCTTGCTGCTTTGACGGTCCCGTGCACGTTATCACATTCGTGCTGCAGGCTTAGCAAAGACAAACAAAGTGTCTAGCTCAAGTTGGCTGACGAGACAAAAAAAAAATGCAGAATTGAACTGCTCATGCCCTGCAGCATACTAATCAAGCTCATGTTGTTTGGACATGGTACTTCGCGGCGCGTGCCGCAATTTGTTGTATTGCACCTTGCGAGGCAGCTTTTGCCAATGAAATATACGCTGCGGCAACTTCAACTTTGGCATAATGTCAGATCCAAATAATTTCTGGCAGATCCGTTAAAACGATTTAGAGAACAAATATATGAAGATGAGCAGCGGCGATAGACTCGCTCGCGCACGATGTTCATTCTTGGCTTACATAGTCCATCCGTGTCTAGCTCGCAAAACGGCCTTTTTAAGTGCGTAGGACTTTAGGGGCCCGGCTTGTAGTCCATCCAGTCGCATGTCGCATGGTCAACTGAAAATCAAGTGGTCAATACAGGCCTAAAACAAGTCTAGCAATGCTCAGGAGCGGTTAAAATATACGAACAAGGTCTGAAAGAATATAATTAACAGAAATAACAAAGAAGCAATCGCAATAATTAACTTAAAATTGCTAAAATCCTTTCGGAACCATGCGGCTGACACCCGAGCCGTGCGAGAGCGGTGGCCTCGCAAGCGCGCGATTGCTCCTCCCACCGGCGCCTTCGTCGCTACACATGAACGGGGGAACAATCTGGCGGAACTCGCTCTAGACGACATGCATCTCAGCTGCCGTAACAAACAGGAAGTCGATAAAACTTGGCAAAAAGTAGTGCGCATGTCGCACACTCGGTGTGTGCCAATCTGCCTAAAAAGAATCTACTCGTGCCGGGGAAACACTACATGCTTACCTCAAACATCGACATCATCGACGCTTTGGTAAACGGAATAGTGGGAACTCTACGAACGGGAATCGCTGGGTGACCGTGCTACGCACTTCCACAGGTTTCACAATAGTGGAGCTGCATTTAACGCAGAATATAAGACTAGACTAATCGCTACGTGAGAACGACATCTTTCTTTCGTATCGAGCGGCCTCAGTACCAGGTAGCACCAGGCCCCGGAAAGTCTCAAGTTCTAGCGATCGCCGCAGAGGGCGAAAAAATCGACCGCGGCGAGTTCCATCGATATGCGCGCAGAGTGGAGCTACTAACTCCTCTTTTAGCGGTCGGCTATCTTAGTTTGCATTTTCCCTGCTAGGGGCGCTAAACCACCCAAATTTTCAACTTTAAGAAATTGTTTTGCGCAAGCCAATGAATCATTCAAACATGTTATTTTGCTTTGGATAGCTAGAGAGTTACTTATGTTTAGACTTAATATGTATAGCTGCTTTTTAATTGAAGTGTCAACGTTGTAAGACTCCAGTGATGACTAACTGGACCAAAATCCAATTTGTATCCATCTTTTCCGTGGCCGTTGGCGTTCAAATTGTTCGGCGGCAACGTAAATGCGGAAGCACCTTTCGCTACAGTTCGCAGACGCCCTTTTATCTTTACAGCAATAGTAGCTGACTCAGTTTACCGGCGAATTTAGGAATGCCGCAGCGATCGAGATCAAGGGGTACGTTTGACGCTTTCATGGAGTCGATCTGTTGATTCCGCACCGTAAACAGGTAAGCCGGAGCGTCAGTTATGCTCTTGTTCAATGGTCCGTCGTCGTTTCTTTGACATAGTTTTTACATCAACTAATATATTGCTATAATGACGAATACATAAACCACATATTGTTCAGTGTCAGCTTTGCATTGCCGTGTAACTTGCACACGCGACACGTCTGGTTTGTGATTTCGGTGTACTGTACCTAAAGGGATTGCGCGTGATTTTTCAATAGGACGCCTAGGCAATTTGAAGTGGCTATGTGTGCAGCGTTTCTAATAATCGAGCACAAGTTTTTTAAAAGAGATTTTATATCCGCGAGGGGCGCGAACAGCGGTGATTATTGAACGTAATGGTAATCGCATTAGGTGAAAGAGAACGTTTAAGTGCTTTGGGGTTCTTCATGAATGATTAGATTGTGTGAAACATTTAGATTATTATCAGCAGTCCTTAAAGTCAAGGGGGCTTAAAGTTAATGCGGTCTCTAGGGGTCTCATACCCCTCCACCGATATTGAGACCTAAGACCCATCTCGCCAGAATGTAGGGGTGTGTGTTGGGACTGTCGAGATTGTTCAGAAACTCTTATCATTTTCCTTAGTTTCACGATTACTATAAAATCTAAATTTTTAACGAATTTTGCCTGATGAGTATTTTGTACCTTCCACCCTGTAACGGCAGTGGTTTCGCGAATAATATTTCTTAGGTCACAAGTGTCGAAGCTTCGTTTCGCTGCTTCCATAGATGGTAATTTTCATTGTTTACTTGATTGAAAGTGTGTATTTCATGTGATGTGCTTTTTTCGAAAGCGGATATAGAATTAATGTAATGATGTGTACTTTCAGAATACCAAGATTTCCCCGACTTCTCTCCAGAACTCTCAGCATCAAGGTGTGAGACCAGTAAGTGGGAGCTTTCCAAAAATAAAGCACAATGCCACTGCTCCTGCTTAAATTTATATAGTGATATACAGCATTCTTTTCCAGTGCCCCTCAATATCTCTCCACCAATACAAGAGCCAGCATCCTAGGGGGCACAGGAGCCATTGCCAACAGCACCAACTACACAGAGTAGGTATTGTTCCTCTTATTAAAGCAAGATTAATGCAAGATTACATAGTAATTCCAGTAAGTGTGTCTTCATTCTACAAAACAAAAAGGAATTATTCCCACATGCGTCCCCAATATATAAATATTGGCACTACAACTGGTTAATGATACAGCTCATTACATTATATAGATGCTTTCATTAAATAAATGCACTTTTGTTTTAATGTTTTACTATCTGCCACTGGGTGTGTGCCTACATTTGGCCAGTCATATACGTGGCTGTGTGACAAAAAATACATTTTGCCTGTGTTTATTTTGTTCTCATAACATGCAAAAATACCAAATTAGCCTTTTACACTAGTCTGACCTGGTATTTCAATTTGGGCATAGCTTGCAAATTTTGTAAAGGATGCACACAAAATTCCAGGTAATAATACGTTGCATTAAAATACAAATGTACGTGTTTCTAGTGTACCAAACTTAGCAAACCATTTAACCAAGGTGTAAGTTTTAAAGCCTCTTGCTTAGACTTAACATTAGTGATGTGGCTTTTTGATTTTCCAGGAACCCCAAGAGCCAGGACCAGGACTCGGAAAGTGCTCACTCCACGTTATATGAAGAGGCTTCAGCACTACTGCGATGAGAACTCCCACCTCCATCAAATTGTTGCAAGACTTAAAAAGTCCAAGAAACCAATTGCATCTCATGCGCAGCTTCTTCTTGAAGCAGGCAGGTACCTAAAGAAGGACTTTTTGGAAATTCTAAGAGTGCAAATGCATCTGCAACCACTGAAAAAACATGGGAGACGATGGCTGATGCAACTTAGACAGTTTGCCCTCAGTCTTTACTTTACAAGCCCTGAGGCATATAAATATCTATCAAAGGTACTAAGTAGGGGTGTGCGAATAGTGAAATTTCATCTCGAATCGAATAGTGCCGCATAGTGGCCGGAAATATCGAATAGTATCGAAGCGTGCACTGTCAGTAACGGCAAGAGAAAGGAAAAATCAAGAAAGCTACGGCGTGGTGACAGGTTTGTTACGTGCTTGTTCGGGAGTTTTTTTTTTTTTTCTTCAGGTTTTATGGGCGCGCAACCATGTTGATAGAAGAGCTGCCATTCCAGTTAGCCGTGCCACTCTTAACCTCTTGGGCAACAGAGGGTGGTGGTACGGTGGCTAGTTTTTTTTTTTCGTATAATTGTACAATACGGCTCATCTGGCAACGGTCACGTTATTGTGCTCCATGGCCATGCTCTGAGCCCAAAAATCTTCAGGCGCCCGTTGACAGCAGCGTTTTGTTTGAACACCGGAATGATGGGAGTTTCTGAACGAGTGGTGCAGTACGGCAGTGGTGAATGTGCAGCGTGGTCAAATTTTTACATGTGAAGCCAATCCTCAAGGGTTTCGCATGCCAAATTCGGGACGTTCTACGGCACTTGCGGCATACGCGACCGAACTATTCAAAAGTCCGTACCTTCGTTTCGGAAGTGAAGTTAAGAAGGGCTTGCCACTTTTCTTGTCTCTCTTTTTTTTTACGTGCTGAAATAACATAACCTCCTCTAAAGTAAACACGCGCTCATTTTCGAACCAGGAAATCGGTGAAAGTTTTAACAAAGGCCTATTGTAACGACGTTAGCGTTAGTTTTAGCCACCCCACCTTCACCAAGTTGCACCATTGGCCTTTGTCGCGTTTTAGATATTCGTACTGTCGAATTATTCGAAAGTTTGAATACTAGCTATTCGAAAGTCGAATCGAATTATTCGATTAGTTAGTATTCGACTCGAATTCGAAACTCGAATATTCGCACACCCCTAGTACTGAGCCTTCCCACAGTAAAGTCCTGAAGGACGTGGCTGTCGGCCGTAAATATAAAGACACGAGTTCTGCCTCAGATTCTCGAGTTATTCAAAGGAAAGGCAAAAAAAATTGGGAAATTTAAGACAGAGCTTGCTGCCTAATTTTTGACAAAATTTCATTAAAAAGAAATCTGCAGTATGACCCTAAGAAAGACATCATACATGGATATGTTGATAATGCCAGAGAAAGAACAAATGGCACAGCGCACACTGCAGCACTTGTGGTCTCTGGGATAGCGAAGAAATGGATACAGCGAGTAGCCTTTTTGAGAAGAGAGGGGACAGTTCACGCAGGGCCCCTTTTAATGCCATTGAAAAAGCTAATCATTGAGCTAAAGGCATGTGGCCTCTTCGTCAAAGCATTGGTTTGTGACCAGGGTAGCAGCAATTGCGTTATTGCAAGGACACTGGGTGTGAGCCCTGACAGGCCTTTCTTTATTGATGATAAATAGAAGATTTCCTTCATTTTTGACGTCCCCCACCTGTTGAAATGTATGAGGAATAATCTGAGTAAGCATGATATTCCTGTTGGTGATACTGTTGCTTCCTGGGGGCATATTAAGATTTGTATGAATCAACACATCACCTGAAACTAAAATGCCTACCTAAATTCACTGAGGGCACATCTATGAAAGTGCATTTGGTAACATGAAAGTAAAGTGGGTGCTCAGCAACAGTGTCTATCTGGCAATAGAAGCATTCATAGCATTTAATGTTCTCCACCAGAAGCCACAAGCACAGCTGAGTTTGTTGTGAAAATAGATCACTTGTTTGATTCATTTAACAATTCTTGTGTAAAGATCGCTGAGAGAAAAATGAGGTATACAATTAATACTTCTACAGGGCACATTGAATTCTTGCATTCTTGGATTGCATGGATTAAATCTTGGAAATTCAAAGAGCCTAGGCAACCAAGAACCATTTAGGGCTGGCAGATCACAATTAAAGCGGTTTGTATGCTGTGGGCAGATCTGCAGGAATCCTATAACTTCAAGTTTTTGCTCGCTCGTCGTCTGAATCAGGATCCCTTGGAGAACTTGTTTGGGATCATTCGGCAGCAGCACAGCTGTAACGAGACTGCAAACACATTTCAGTTCACTGCCGGTCTCAGGCATATCATTGTCGGGAAGCTCTTCAAGCTTTCAGATGGCAGCAACTGCCAAGCAGATAAGGCTGTTCTTCTAACTGAGCTAAAGAAATTAAGACTCGATCAAGAAAGTCCTACTGTGGCCGACACCTTCAGCTCAAACCTTTCAGACACCGAAGAACCAGCAGATGTACTTGAATCAAACATAGTTTGTTACGTGTCAGGATACCTAGTACAAGCATTTCTGAAAAAAAGCACCATGCTTACAGTGCAAGGATCTCTTGAAAGACAAAAGCCAAGATTTGTCTTCACCAAACCAAATCTCCATGATGTTCAAAGCAGTGGAGATGCAGGACAAGACTCTAGGTAATTTAACAGTACCCACAGAAGCAGCTTTCAATTTTGTCAGAAAATTGGAAGAAGAATTCTCTGTTCAAATAGGTGCTGTAGCACACTTGAGAGGGGTGTCAGAGAAACTGCTTCGTATTATGATGGAAGTGACTAATGGCCCATTTTGCAGTGCTCACTGTCGCAAATTGTTTCTGCAAATGTTTGTACTAGGGGTGTGCGAATTGTGAAATTTCACCTCAAATCGAATCGAATAGTGGCCAAAAATATCGAATATCGAATAGTATACTTACACAAAATGTGTACCGCCAGTTACGGCAAGACAAAGGACAAATCAGGGACGCTACGGCGTGCCGACAGTTTCATTACGCACTTGTTCGAGAGTGGCGTTTGTTTCAGTTTCTATGGGCGCGCAAGCATGTTGATAGAAGAGCCGCCATTCCAGTCAGCAGCGCCACTCCAAACCTCCTAAAGACTAACAGAGGGGGGTACGGTGGCTAGTTTTCTCCCCATGGTAGTGCAATACGGCTCATCTGACAACGGTAACGTTGTGCTTCATCGCCATGGGTGCTCCGTGCCCAAAAATCTTCGGGCGCCCATTCACAGCAGCGTTTCAACTGCGTGCCGCAACGATGGAAGTTTCTGAACGAGTGGTTCGGTGTGGCAGTGGCGACTGCCCAGCGTGAACAAACTTTTACAAGCAAAGCCAATGACAGAGGGTTTCGCAGGTCAAAGTCGGGACGTCTCACGGCGCTTGCAGCATATGCGACCGAACTGCGCAAGAAGTCCGTGCCTGCGTTTTGGGAACAAAGTTGTGAAAGGCTTGACAGTATTCTCATGTGTTTTCCTACGTGCGGAAATGACAATCTCTTTTAAGATGAGCGTGCGCTCGCTTTTGAACCAGAATGTCAGTGAAAGTTTTAACGGAAGGCCTAGTGTAACGACGTTAGCGTTAGTTTTTGCCATCCCACCCTAACCAAGTTGCACCATCGGCCTTTGTTGCGCTTTAGATATTTGTCCTGTCGAATTATTCGAAACTTCGAATACTAGCTATTCGAAAGTCAAATCGAATTATTCGAAACTTCGAATACTAACTATTCGAAAGTCGAATCGAATTATTCGATTAGGTACTATTTGATTCGAATTCAACACTCGAATATTCGCACACCCCTATTTTGTACATATTAGAATTCTTTGGAATTCAAAAACAGAGAATTAAGCCAGGCAAAGACTTGGAAGTCTGCTGCAAAAATTGGCTTAGCAGTTCAAGACTATTGTTTTTGTGCTCATACACTGCTGTGTTATAATTGTTCTAAGCAAAAAGGATAAGCAATCCAAGGAGCTCATGACTTGGTTGTACAATTTTACTTGTTGTCAATGTGTTTACAAGCAATGTACTGATATTTCCTACAGTATTGTTGTGACCATGAAGTGTTTGTTATGTATCTGTGTTGTGAATAAAGCTGGTTACTTACAATGTGGGAACGCACCGAATGATTACACCATACCTATTACTTTCTGGACACTTGCCGTGCTGTCAAGTGGGCTCTTTACCAAGAAAGGTTGGAATTTTCCCAGCCCGCTTGTCTGCGGTCAGCTGCAAGCTGAAACAAATTTTGTGCTACTCGGAGCCATTACTTGCCTCTTTGGACAAAACTTAGCCGATTGCCTCTGCGGAGAGAAACTAGACGTTTGGATAATTTTTCTTCCAGGGCGAATTTATTATAGGTTCGCTCCACCAGTCAAAATAGTTTTGAATCCATAGAAATTTAATATATGAATTGTTTTTGGAGAATTACGCGCTGAAACCACGATGCGATTATGACGCGCATCATAGTGGGCACTCCGCATCAGTTTTGACCACCTGGGGCTTTTTCGAAATGCCTGTCACGGCGACCGCATCCATTTTGTCGCCTAGTTTTCCTAGGCGATAAAACAAAACAAATGCGGCCGTCGTGGAGGGAATTCACACCCACGTCCTCGTATTTACCAGCGCGGCATCTTACCTGCTATGCTAAACTTGTCAAGAAACAAGCCAGTAGTAAGGAAAATACGGATTCGGGTGGTTTGAAGTCAAAAGGTCGAGAGAAGCGAGTTTTGCCAGCCACTGAGTTTTGCGCTGCAAGCTATCGTATTCTCTCTGCAAGGCTACCGGCCAGGTGATGTCCCAAAGAGGCTGCATAAAATTGGCACGAGGAAATAGGGAAATAATTATAGTGTACACGAGCGTATACATACGTTTCGTAGCTATTCTTGCTCGTGCGTTCGCGCTTTATGAGCCATTACTTCACGATGTAACCGCGTTGTTTGCTTGTGTGAACGCTCAGTGGTGTACTTTGTCTTGTAATGATTTATGAATATGTAATAAAACATTATCAGGCTTACACATCGCCGGTGTTATGTGCGTTAATGCCAGTTGAGGCATTGGCGTCTCCTGGCACCTTCGTAGCATTTCACACAGTTGGGGCACGGAATACACACGAAAGACAGTTCAGAAGAATCATTACGACACTCGCAGGGGCTCGGTAAGTGAACAAAACGTGGCATATACATTTATTTCTTTTGTACGAGCACGGGCGACCGGAGCGCACTGCACAGCAACCAAAAACGAGCGACGGCAGCCATATTGCGTAAAACTCATTTCCGTTTCCTGTTGTACAACGGCATCTCTTGGTCGGCTACTTTAGTTCACAACGCCACCAACGCCACCCTTATTTCCGTTGCACTGTCAAAGGTACAGTTTCCCTTCTCTAAGTGTATGGGTGTTCTCTGGTAGCACTACGAACTCTGTTCAATGAGAGCGGCATGTTCAACGAGAGCGGTGCATCGAACCAGCAGCAAACAGAGACGCTGTATACCATCAATTGAGCTCAACTGAAAGGAAAAGTCAGTACATGATATAGAAAGAGACCACCGTAGGTGCGCTGGTTTTCAGATGCAAAGTTCTCTATACCTTGTCCAATGCTCATGCCGAGGTGAAATGTGACAAGCCCGGGTTTAGTAAAAACGTTTGCAGCTTAAACTATTTACTCCGCAGGAGATCATGCATAAACTAGACGAGTTTCAGTGCTCATATTTATATTTTGAACACTGAGAATGCTTCTCGTAGCTGGGTGAGCGCGACGGAAAACGCGCGCTCGTTTAAAAGGACTCGCGGCTACCTCGAACAAACCTTGCATTCACAGCCAAGGTGGCGCTTGAAATATGGAGAACGAATTTTACTTACAGAAGTACGAAAAAGCATAAGCAAATCATTACTGGCAGCGCTGGTAAAGCCGCTGCGATCTCTCGCGCACTGCAGCGGTGATCACGCAATTAATGCGCAGCAACGCATGGAACAGGTATGAACGTGCAGATTACAGACTAAGACTAATACGTTTCGATAATGCCAGATTAACGGCAATTGTGGTTCCAGTGTTGGCTCCGCTTAATAAACATTGCGCTTGTATTCCTATCATTCAGGACGTTATATTCAAGCGTTGCTCGACCCCGGAGGAATACGCTAACGAAAGCTACGTGTGATACTCACATCATCGCATCGTAGAGTGCACTTCGTTTCGATAATACTGACGTCTGTGCTAGAAAGCGAGTTCTGACGTTACGTCAGTCCATAAGTTACCCTTTAAACGCCAGTGTAGTCGACGTTCCTGTTAAGGCTACAGTGTGCACACAACTACTACGATTACAAAAACACGTCTATCCACCTCGCAACGCTTGGCTGAAAGCAAAAAAAAAATGCAGCATAGACAACTACTCGCTCATTGCTTCGCATGAAACCGATTTCCACAAGGCGTGGGATCTGCCATTTTTTTTTTTTCAGAAGCTTCCTATTGTGAGCACCCGCCACGGTGGTCTAGTGGATATGGCGCTCGACTGCTGACCCGAAGGTTGCGGGATCGAACCCCGGCCGCGGCAGCCGCATTTTTGATAGAGGCGATAATGCTTGAGGCCCGTGTAGTTAGGTTTAAGGGCACGTTAAAGAACCCCGGGTGGTCGAAATTTTCGGAGCCCTCCACTACGGCGTCCTTCATAACGATATCGTGGCTTGGGGACGTTAAAGACTAAGAATTATCATTGTCTTATTGGGAGAGACATTTTATTCGTTTTTTTATGTGTGTGTGTGAGTGCAGCTTTGCCAAAAGGACAAGAATTTAGGTCGGATGGCTTGTGTGCGCACTTGCGCTGTGTGGTGGAGAGGGGGTGCGCGGAAATTGGGGGGGGGGGGGGGGATGATGTGGCCTGGGGGAGAAGGTAAGGGAGTGGGAGAACCATTTCTCTAACCTAGATCTCAAGACTCGCGGCTCGAGCGCCTCTAACGCGTCCTCAATAAAAAACGCAGTCTACGCCGACCGACGAAACGAGCGTTACCTTAATCACGCACCAGGGAGCCTATTCTGAGCGCGACTTCTCG
Organism: Rhipicephalus sanguineus; assembly: GCF_013339695.2. NCBI lineage: Eukaryota > Metazoa > Arthropoda > Arachnida > Ixodida > Ixodidae > Rhipicephalus > Rhipicephalus sanguineus. The sequence goes on along the minus strand of NC_051186.1, from coordinate 42,699,895 downwards.
GAAGAAAGCCGCGGCTTCTTGTTTCCTCTTTAATTTATTTTATTTTTCCGTCCATATTTTGTTTCTTGCGCTATTGGGTTGTGCAGCTCCGTTTCAGCAACGGTACGGTGCAGTGCTGTAAGCGATCCTGGTCGCCACAGCCAGCCAGAACAAAAAGAAAAAAAGTAAAAAGAAAACTCATGGGGTCCTTTATGCGTTCGCCTAAGACGACTCGAAGGCAAAATCCATCTTATTTTCCTTCTCAGTCGAATTATTGATCTTTCGCCGCCTCCTCAGAAAGCTCTCTGCACCTTAGGGCCAACTGGGAATTCACTGCCGTGACTGCGGCTGCGTGCCCCTCTTTGAGCGTTGCTAGGTATTAGGTAAGAGCCGCTCGCAGCTAACGCTCGGAATCATTGAAGCGTATCACATCAGTAAGTTTGATAGCTTGTGTGTATGTTCCCCATCAGTTGCGCTATTTCAAAGTGACATTGCGTATCTCAATCTATTTCAAATTTTGTACTGTCCTCGAGCACGATCAAGACGTGTCAAGTGATTTGTTATTTTATAGCTATCTACGCGGTTGATACAGCTACACCCTCTTCTGCGCATGGTCTTGGCTTCGCTTTTAAATGTTTTTGAAAGTCAGCGCTGTGTGCGTGCTCCTCGCCAGTCCTTGCCTGTTGCGCTATTGTTACATTTATTAAGGCGAAAGCCTTGGATGCCTCGTCAAACGGTAAAATTGACCGGCGTCCCGCGTCGGCGTCCACACGAGTGATGCAAAAAATCATCACGTGATGGTGTCACAGATCACTGAAATTTGTGATGTGATGTGATTGTGACGTCATTGTGACGTCACAAGGTGAAACATCCCATGACATCCTCACTTGGTCAAAGGTGCACCCATCAAGGAGGCAGTGCAAAACTATGTTAGGTGCGCAAAGCTTTCAGGGGGTAGCGAGGCAGGATCGACACATCGATTGAAAAGAAAAAGAAGACGGTTTTCGCCTTCGAGTCGTCGTACGTGAATACATAAGGGTCCATGTGAGTTATTATATTGTCTGTATGCAACCTCAATGCGACGACCTTGAATTGTCTAACAGTTTTCTTTTTCGGTGTACTGCACGCAATTAGAGAAAACGGAGTCGGCGATGCGATGCTGCGCAGGCCTTACTGAAAAGCGGACGGTTAGGTACAATATTTGAATGAAACGACGCAGTGCGCGGCACTGGGGACGACCAAAGGCAAAAACTAAAGCGGCGCCCAGGCATCCCGTAGAAACAGGAGTACAGCATGGCGCTTCCCAGAGGATGGGAAAGCAGTTCTTAGAATCCTCGCGACTACATCACCCCTGACCACCGTGGCTGCCGTTCTCGCTTGGATATTTACCGAGAGGGAGCTCCGGGAACTCGTACATTGCTAATGTTTAACCTTCTCTGCTGCTTGCCTTTCTTTCTTCCATTTATTTGTTCATTAGTTCTTTTTCTTTTTTTCGTTTGCCCTTGGCATGATGTAAACGGGGTCATCTGGTAGATTTATGGCTTTTACGTCTCCTGATGTTGCTGCTGCTGCGATATAGGTCACGAGAGACGAAGCGCACCAATGCTGGTGTTCTGACAGCGTTCAAGTAACTTTAATTTTTTTTTTATCTGCACAGAAGCTTAAGGGACCGCACTGTCGTCTTCTCATGTCTCGCGTTGGCGTCGCTCAGGTCCCACGTTTGATACACATAAGCCGAGCACGCTGCATGCTTGGAACGCTAGCGCACGCTTCCCCGTGAACGCCAGCGTCGTCGCCGAAGGGCTAATTCGTTTGTTCGAGCCAGCGAAGCGACAGCGAAACGCCAGCGTCGGGAGTTAGATGCACCGCGCTCGGAGCAGCAAAAAGTAGAAAAAACAGTAGAAAGGAGAACACAGAACAAAAAATCGATAATCGCAAACCAAGTCAGATAAGCACAGGAAAAGAACAGAAAATAATGTAATAATTGTTGGGGTTTTACGTCCCGAAACCACGATATGATTATGAGGGTCGCTGTAGTGCAGGGCTTCGGAAATTTTGACCACCTGCTGTTCTTTAGAGAACATTACATTACACGGGCCTACAGCATTTCGGTTCTGTCGAAATGCGACCGCCGAGGCCGGGATCGAATACGCGACCTTCGGGAACAGAAAATGATAGAAAATATCACATAATCACACAAAAAAACGAGAAAAAAGCAGAAAATAGCATATAAACACCAGAAAAAAAACAGGAAAGAACAGGAAAAAGCAGATAAACACAAAGTAAACAAAAGGGAAACACAGGCGAAGGAATGCTCCGCTGTTCGTAGAGCTTCCACTTGAGATGGAACTGGTTTAGGTTTTTTTTTAAACTTTTGAAGCATCAGTATTGTTCGTATCGTGCGCTTATGGCTTTATAACTTGCCTTAGGCGTAGTTCGTAACGTGCTAAACTACGACAACGCGGAATCGCATAGGCAAACGTATCGACGAGCTCAAGGTAGTTTAAAAAGAAATTGCCATAAGAATTCACGTACTGGGGAACTGTCTTAGCGTGCGGAGCACTTAATCGAGCGAGGCATATGGGTCATAACCGCACACATGACCGCTCGGCGGGAGTGTTGCCTTCGGTATGGCGGTGGGGTAATTTACAAATACAACCAAGATCGTCGTTCTTTTTAGTCGGTCTTAAAGAGCGGCAGCGAAAACAACAACAACAACAACAATATTTTTTAACTTTATCCGCGGTAATCTGTGTGACCATTCCTAAAGTTTTTTTTAACTTTATCCGCGGTAATCTGTGTGACCATTCCTAAAGTTATTTAAAACTGAAAATTTATTCCGCAACAAGAGTATGTTACCAGGAGGACAGGTAAGAGCTGTTAGACACTTACTAAGCTGTCAGACAACAAAACCTCGCATGCATGATCCCTTATGCACTCACATAAGACGACTGGAAGCCGAAAGCCATCTTCTTTTCCTTCTCAGTCGATGTATTTAGTGAGCATACGTGACCAGCCAGATGCATTGATCCGCCCGGCCACGGTGGTCTAGTGGTTATTGCGCTCGACTGCTGACCCGAAGGTCGCGGGATCGAATACCGGCCGCGGCGGCTGCATTTTCGATGGAGGCGAAAATGTTTGAGGCTCGTGTACTTAGCTTTAGGTGCACGTTAAGGAACCCCAGATGGTCGAAATTTCCGGAGCCCTCCACTACGGCGTCTCTCATAATCATATCGTGGTTTTGGGACGTTAAACCCCAGATATTATTATTAGATGCATTGATCCTGCCCCGCTCCCCTCCAAAAGCCTTCTGCACCTAACTTGGTTTTGCATTGCCTTCAGGATCGGAGGCACTTCACCTGGTTTTGCAGTGCCTCTGTGATCGGCCCACCGTTGACCACGCTACGATGTAATGCGATAACGTCATCACGTGACGTCACTGTGACGCCATGATGGCTTCACATATTGTGTTCATCTGTCACATCACGATGACATCATATGCTGAGGTCATCTTGTGATGATTTTTTGTATTACTCTTGTAGACGCCACGGACGGCGGACGCCGGTCCGTTTTCGCGTTTGATGAGGCATCTAAGGCTTTCGCCTTGATAATAATGGTTGGGGAGTTGCATCCCAAAACCACGATATAATTATTAGTAACACCGTAGTGGAGGGCTCCGAAAATATCGACCATCTGGTGTTCTTTAACGCGCACCTAAGTCTTCGTAGACGGGCCTCTAGCATTTCGCCTCCACCTAAATGCGGCCGCCGCGGCCGACATTCGATCCCGCGAACTTCGGTTCAGTAGTCGAGCACCATAACCACCAGAGCACCGTGGCGGGTGACCTTTCTACAAGTTCTTGATTCTTCCCGCAAAGACATTGTTCGCATCCTGGCGACCACATGTGTTTGTTGTTTGTTTGTGGATTCGATACCCACTTCATGATATTGGTATAGCCGGCTCTAACGCCGCCCAACTTCCCATGTGCTCACACCTAAACGAAAATAATAACTCACAGGGCCCTATGCCTTCGCCTAAAACGACCCGAAGGCGAAAGCCATCTTCTTTTTATTCTCACTCGATGTATTGATCCTTTCCCGCCCCTTCTCCGGAAGCATTATGCATCTATACGTGAATTTGCACTGCTTCCGGGATCGGAGGCATCGCAAGCTTTCTGCACCTCGCCTGGTTTTGCACTGCCTTCGGGATCGGCCCACCTCTGACCAAGCGGCGATGTCATGTGATGACGCCATCATGTGACGTCACGTTATGTGACGTAATCATGACCTTACAAATTTTCGCGATCTGTGAAGTCATGATGACGTCATGTGGTGACGTCACACGTGATGATGGTTTTTTGCATCACTCGGGTTGACGCCGCCGACTCCAACGGTCAAATTTCGCGTTTGATGAGGATCTAAGGCTTTCGCATTAAAAAGAACAACAATTTAACTCCAATTCAACGCACTGAAAGACAGCGTTACCGTGTGCCTCCCGCATGGAAATGCAGTCGCCGCAGCCGGGACCCCTATACTCGTACCAAGAAGCCTCACAATCAGTTGTAGGTGTGTGCGGTAGCTAGGACCATCGACGGCCAAAAGCTGGGTTCAACGCACCCTTGCCTTCACGAGATCGGCTCATCTCGCTGGGGCTTCCTGAATCAGGACGAGCCTCGGCGCGTAACAATATTAGAAGACTTGCACGAGTGGTATGCAAATGAAGGCAGATGCGCACGCTCGGAGGAAAAAGAAGCCATAACGGGTGTTTGGCTTACGAACCTTCCAAGCCTGACAGCGCCGCACGCAACAAAAGGAAGATACAAAGAAAACAATGGAAAAAAGATGCAGTCGGCGTCGGCGACGGTAGCAAGGGATTGGGAGATAGCGTCATAACAAGGTCGTCGACCGTCAAGACAAAGCTCCACATTGAAGCCCCGGCCCGACTCTGATTTTCTTATCCAAGTACGCGTCTAAGGCACTGAAGGGCTTCGGTTATTGTTAGAGGGACACTAAAGTGAAAGAATGAATAGGTTTAGATTGTTCAGTTGTATTCTTATAACTCTAATGTCGTTAATTTCACCATCATCGGTTTATTAAACGAGGAGAAGATCAGTCACACTTTCATTTTTAAATTTCGCGCCGAGTATTCCGCGCGTGACGTCGCGCATTTCAAAGAGTATTTTTTTTTTTTTTTGCATTTTGGCGTGATCGACATTTAACACAAATATACAAAACAAATATTATGCCTTAAGGGCAAGTCTATGTCGCAAATAAAAAAAAAACGAAGTTTCCTGAAACTTGGTATGTTAAGCGTATGGCCTCGTCAGAGGACCATGTACTTTATTTTTACTGAGTACGAACTGCGTAAGTCCTAGTAGAGGCCGTCAAAATCTATGACATCACATGTATGTATGTATGTATGTATGTATGTATGTATGTATGTATGTATGTATGTATGTATGTATGTATGTATGTATGTATGTATGTATGTATGTATGTATGTATGGTATGTAGTATGATGTATGTATGTATGCATGTGTGTGTCTATGATATGTATGTATGTATGCATGCATGTATGTATGTATGCATGTATGTATGTATATATGTATGTATGTATGCATGCATGCATGCATGCATGCCTAAGGAACCGCTTATGCTTTTCATCAACTTTCGCCTTTGGCTTCAGACGAGTCTTTCGTCCATCGCACAAACACCTGCATGTCTCATGAAAGACTTTCTTGCGTGAGTGCCGTATTCTTTCTCCAGGCCCTAAACCCTGCGAGCTAAGTTTGGAGACCGAGCCGCAAGGAAACGTGCCCCGTGAACTAAAGCAGCCCGACACTATACATTGCAGAACTGCACAAAATGCGGCATAAGCTGGAAAGCTGCAGTCGTGAGTAGTACTTCGTTATAAATTCTGATTTCCGTTTGTCGGCTAAATCTTGAAAGCGACTGAAAAAGTCTAGCTTTTTGTAGCGTTTTTAAAAATATTTCTGAACTTCAAATGCAGTCACAGCTGTTGTCGACCGTTTTGTGAAAGGGAAATGAACGTTATAAAATAAAATAAAAAATGTCGAGACCGGACGGCAACAGGTTGTCACTGATCACGGATGTTTCAGTCACGCAATCTTTGTTCCTAAAAAGTAAATTAAAAAGAAAAGAATGTTTACTCAGTAAAGAAAGCATATCTAACAAAACTTAAGATCTTAAAAGACCGCCTACGTCTTACCTTTCCATTTGCCTCTTATTCCCCTCTTTTTCTTTTTTACGCGCTTGAAATGCACGCTCCGGATGTCACATCCTCGCTAGCCTATAATGTAAACTTCTCTCAAAAACTTTTAGAGTCACGACTGGGAAGCCTTCGCGCATTTGCACGAACACACTTGCATATACTTTCCTGCGGATATTCGCTGGACACTTTAGAAGCGTCGCCAAAACTCCGGACCAGTTGGCATCCTGTAGGACATTACAAAGGAAGAACTCTAGCCAGCTCTGCTGTGACTCAACCTTGCGTGATTTAGCGCAAGCTTTTTTTTTCTTTTTTTTAAAGGGAAGATTGTTATGAGTTAGATTTCGATGGTGGCGGTGATTTACGCATTGATATAAAGAAACGTATCCATTGTCTTAAGCATACGAAATAAGAGAGACACTGAATAAATAGCTCTGTCATGGCGTTCTTTCTCAATTCCTGCCATGCTTATCCTGCTTCCGCGTACGATAAGCAGTGAATAGTGAAGTGTACCCCTGGCGTTTAAAATGTTGCGATCACTCGCGCAGCCGTGGCAGCCAGGACTCGGGAGCTCGTCTTTCATCCACGCTCCATAACACCGAAGGAAGGGGCGATGACTGCCAAGTAGTGATAAGATCGAAGTGTAAAGCCAAGAACGAGAACCTATTCTAGGGTCCACAGGCAGACAGGCTGTATAGGACTGACGGCCGGCACGTCACCTGATGCATACGCGTATATACGGACCTGTTCAAGGAATACCTGGCGAGTTTGTCCGAGTGTCATCAGCGGTGCGTTCTTGCATATCGACCGCGTGTTTGTTTTGTTTACGGTCACCGGCTGAGACGTCCCAGGTGGTATTTCGAGCCGGGCAAGCGTATTTAAATTATTCTTGTGGCGCCCTTCCTTCGCCTTTGAGGAGGAGCAAACCAAAGGCACGGGTGCTTACAGGATTCCTGGAATACATTTATACCAGGAGGGAGGGAGGGAGGGAGGGAGGGAGGGAGGGAGGGAGGGAGGGAGGAAGGAAGGAAGGAAGGAAGGAAGGAAGGAAGGAAGGAAGGAAGGAAGGAAGGAAGGAAGGAAGGAAGGAAGGAAGGAAGGAAGGGAGGGAGGGAGGGAGGGAGGGAGGGAGGGAGGGAGGGAGGGAGGGAAGGAAGGAAGGAAGGAAGGAAGGAAGGAAGGAAGGAAGGAAGGAAGGAAGGAAGGAAGGAAGGAAGGAAGGAAGGAAGACGACGGCTATGCAGTAAGTCGTGTTGGTTCATCTTGTGTATATCGACACCGTAGTCCCTCACGTCGCTCAAATGTTTTTTTTTTTTTTTGGACTAAGAATGAATCACCCTACCATGCCTTAATTGTTTACTTTCAGGACCTTTCTTTCTTACGTTGTAAAATTTCTTGATGCTAAGACTGCCGTATCTCAATCACCACCAACTCGCCCAACAGAAAGTGTTATCGAAGTTCAATCGGGCCAGTCGTCTACCTTTGTTCAAGCATGCCTGCTTTGTTTATTTCTATTTCTTTTGAATGTGGAACAACGAAGAATGGTTCATTGAATTCATGCAGCGCACATACAGATATTCCTCCCTGCTCTAGCGTCTGAAGTCGCCGCGTCCATTTAGTGCTGTGGGGCCTCTTCACCGTGGAATGTCCAATCACTGAGCCACGTCGCGTATCGTATGTCATCGTTAAGGTCATCAAGTATTCCCTTTTCTTTGTAGTCGGTCACAACCTAAGAAAAAATGTCATCTCCACCCACAGCCATTCCTGTCCTTCCCACAGAGAATATCCAATAGCGCTTACTCATTTTCGTGACGTCAAGCACTTTTCCAGTGTATCAGGTAGTTGACTTTCCCACGCAGATGCACGTTCGCGTCATGGGTTTTAGGTCGAAAACTTGAACGTCCGTCGTAAATTTTGTCAGGGATTCTGACATTGCTGCTCAACCGAGAAGCTAACATCCCCCCCCCCCTTTTTTTTTTAGTTTGTAACCTAGTGTAACTCTCTAGGGAGTTTGGGAACCAGTGGAGGAAATGACTCTTTGACGGATATGTTCTTCGGTACAGGCCACGAACCGGCTAGATTCGGCGGCCCCCAAATATCGTATATACACGAGTCTACAGTCTCGTGTATATCGTGAGGCTCGCCCCTTTCCTATAGATGCTACGCGGCTTCTGGCCTCCTTACGTACACACCCCTACTACACTCCTTCAGGCTCTCTTCTCTCTGACTCCCCGACCCACTCCTTTTTGCCTGCGTGGTCCATCTCATAAATACACACGTCGACCGACGTGCGAGTCTGCAGACCATATAGACGTCATCTCTTTGCCCGCGTCAGTAGATCTGAGTGTGGAGTGCACCGTAGCCTCGTCCATGCAAGGATCCAAAAGGGAATGAACGAAAAGGACCCCAACGGACTTCGGGTTGTCCTCCGCATGTGTGAGTAACCATCATCTGAGTGTGTGTATATATAATATATATATACACACAGTGCTGCGAAGCCCTTCAGAGCGTAGAGCTGTCGTACAGACAGCTCAGCTCTTCCGCTCAAACATAAGACGATCGACGTGCCCGTCGCTGCAGTATGCACCCAGGGGGCGCCCCGACTCGTTTGCTCTCTTATACGGTCACGTGCTTGCAGAGCACGTGTACATCTCTGTGGTCCTTTACTTTTTTTCCTTAGTTCTCGGATGATTTACGGTTCGGACGTTAGGGTCTGTGTGTGGGGTAGTGGTGGTGGTGCTTCCTATATACGAGTGATGTTATAGGGTGTTGCGAGTGTTCGGATGTTTGGGTCTGGCAACGGTGATGTGAGGGTGGAGGGAGGATGGGGAGGGGAGGTGGCAGACCAGGGACACCCAGATGTGGGGGGAATAAGTGTATGCCCAGGAAAGGAAAGGAAACTTCTCTTTTGTAGCTGCTTGCCAGATGAGTGCCAGGACTTCCTGGTGTGTATTCTTTTTTTTTCTTTCATCTCTGGTCCTTTCGGATGCCGTCCCGCTTAGCGCTTCTGAATCGAAAATCCCCGAGGGTGTGATATCGAGGAGAACTCCATTTACAGGCAAAACGGATAGAAGATAATTCCAAGCTTGAACACCATCTCGAACACTTCAGGTCTTTCGCGGTAAGCACTCGTAGTAAGTAACGCTCTCGTCTAAGGTACTTTAGCTGCACTTAGGCTAATTGCATGTTATTAACGCGGTAACATTATGACAAATGCGGAGTTTAACAGCTCTAAGATTGGGCCATTTACCTTACTAAAACTTTTTGCCTATCTCGACTGTATTAAGGTGGTACAGGTTAAGACGCGGTTTCCGATTGTCTGTCAATCGTTGTCTTGCAGCGCTGATTTTCTGCCACTTCGATTACTTCAATTACGTTTATTTTTTTTTCTTATTGCATATTGCTACTTTACTTACTAGATTGATTTTTATGCGTTTTTTTTCTTCCTACTTTTTTTCTTTGTTACAAATACTAGTGTCTTGCCCCTCCCAACTATAATGTACTTTATGTAACTTGAGATTATTACAAACTAATAAATAAATGAATTACGCTCACAGAGCTTAATTCACAGAGCTTACAGAGCTTACGCTCACAGAACTTAATTGCGTTCTCCGTTTCTGCTGCTTTCTGAGTTTCATTTTTTTTTTTCGTTATTGGCGCGCCATGAGTTTCCATTTGGTGGACGTGCCTTGCTAAACGGTGTGCATATTCAATACAGCTTCGTGTCATAAACATGCAGATACAAGAGGTTTGGTTATCGAGAACGACGTGGTTTCACTTAATTCAGACACAGACACACTCGCAGTGATCAGGTGTTATGGGCTTGGTGTTATAGCCTTTGTTGTCATGGCAACTCAAGGTTTTAACTGCGGAGCAGTTCAAGGAACCACCGTGTCGTCGTCTCATGTCTCGAGTTGGCGTCACGCAGGTCCCACGTTTGACACACATAAGCCGAGAAGGCTGCACGTTTGGAACGCCAGCGTCGCCGAAGGGCTTATAGTTCGTCTGTCCGAGCCAGCCAATCGACATCGAAACGCCAGCGTCGGGAGTTAGACACAGATCTATACGGAAGAAAGAAGCGAAACGCCAGCGCCGATAGTAAGACGCACCATGCTTAGAGCAGCAGGCAGTGGGAAAACATAGAAAGGGACCATACAGAACAGAAAATAGATAATCGCGAAACAAATCAGACAATCAAAAGAAAAGAACAGAAAATGGTATAAAATATCGCATAATCGTACGAAAAGAGCACAAAAGAGCAGATACGCGCGAGTATAAAGAACACAAAAGAACAGAACAAAGGAGTTAAACACAAGATAAACACCAGGGAAACACAGGCGAATCCGTGCTCCGCAGTTCGTAAGCCTTTCTCTTGGCGTGGAACTGGCTTTGATTTTTCGTCTCCTCTTACAGCAGTTGTCCTTGAAGAGCTCGCCGTAGTGCGCGTGCGCCCGTAAAATGGGAAATTGTGTCACGTGATAAACAAGAAAATTAATGTGTTGCTCTTGACAGTTCTTTTTTTGTTTTGTTTTATTTGACAGTTCTCGTTTCGATCGTTTGTCACTAAGCGCATGTCTTGTGCGCGTTGTCTTTCAGAATTTCTTTACAGCGCTCACGTTTCAGCCACAAATAAGGTTTAACGTCGCAAAGAGCCACGAAGTCGTACACACTCGCGAAGTCCACCTTGACGGGGGCTTCGTAAATTACGCAGCATTTTGTCACGCATGACTTAGAAACCAGTACCGCATAAAAACGGAGGCAAAAGAAAGAGACGCAGCCAACACAAGGGGATAAGGAATTGTCCTGTGTATAATGAATTGTCATTCCTTAACGTACTTGACTAATATCGCGCTATGTAATTGCAACGCTTGCATGAACTTTGGCTTTGATGTCTTTCTTATCGTTTTGATTTTTTCGCTATTGCAATTTTAGGAGTGTTTGCTTGCGACGCGTGCATGATTCACGTCTGATGGTTGTCATTAATGTTGTGCCTAACAAAGAAAACGAGCCCTTAAAATTCCCCTCCATTCGTTCATTCATGGCGAGGGTTTCGTTCTGGTACACTTCGTGTCTTCAGGTTGTAGGCGAGCGATTATTGGTCATCTGCCAGCTAGCAGCAAGATCACGTGCTACCTGACGCCAGCAGGCAAAGCAGGCAAAAGAAGAGTGTTCCACACTCGCCGCCATGGCTACGAGTGGCGCTCACTAACACTCCCAGGTTTAAATGCATAGATATACCCGATAAAGTGTACGGGAGCACGACCGCCGCCGTAGCTCTAGTGGTAGAGCATGGGACGCTTTATTCAAAGGTTGCAGGGCCGGTCCCTGCTGGCGGCAAGTTGTCTTTTCGTCCACTTTAATTAGTTCACATTTGTATCGTAATTACTACAGAAAACTCACAGGGTCCCTTATGCGCTCACCTGAGACGACCGGAAGGCGAAGGCCATCTTCTTTTTCTTCTCAGTCGATGTATTGATCCTTCCCCGCCACCCTTCGAAAGGATTCTGCACCTAACGTTGTTCTGCACTTCCTCTAGGATCAGAGGCACCTCACTCGGTTTTTAAATGCGAAGCATTTCTTAGCGAACCTCTGGCACTTTGAGCGTTTCTATCTACGTATCTATCTATCTATCTATCTATCTATCTATCTGTCTAGCCGCCTACGTCTGGGTGCTCTCATGATCGCCTCCTTAACTTGGTGTAGACCAAACTTTGCATCGGAGGGTAAGAGGATTTGACGAATATGACTACCGGGTCATGACATGAATAACGTTCAAATCCTGTCGCGTACGTCGTCAAACCCTTTCCACTAGACACGTGTGGCACATACCCGTTTACCACGGGCCGCGGTTTACGCCACAGGTGATTGACAGTTTATATCTACCCAGGAACGGCGAGAACAGGCATTGGTAACTTAAATGCTAGAGCGTTAAGGAAAACCAACATCGGCAGCGTTGACTCAACGAATGGAAAGAATGAGAATTAGGATCCCAGCAGGAATCGAACCCAAGTATTCTGCGTGGCAATCAGGTATTCTACCACTGAGCCACGCCAGGTCTATAAATTGGTTTGGAAGCACAGCCTACGCAGACGTAATATCGGTGCAACGTCAATTGTGGTTGTGGTGCTGGCTATCTAATTTTACAAAAAAGCAATAAACACTACATCATACTCCTACGATGTGTACTCCTACGATACAGGCGTCATATCAGATTGACGTCTGTAGTTCCAGTGTTGGCTCCGCTTTTATAGCAGTCTAATAAACATTACGTTTGTATTCCTATGATTCAACAAGCTATATTGAAGCATTGCTCGACCCCGGAGGAATACATTAACGAAAGTTACATATGATATCCACATCACCGCATCGTAAAGTGCACTTCGTCCACCAGAACGACGCAGTGTCCTCTTCATTTCTTACGAGGCTGGGCGATGGCCTCATGCTGACCGAGGATGATGTCAGATTGATTGACAGCCATTTGTAGACTAGGCTACGTAGGCTACATATGCCCAGGTAGTCTACGAATAGGACAAACACCATCCACTGATGTTGGTCTACGTATCACTATCCAGGCCTACCAGCCTCGACGGCCTATACATCACCAACGCGAAAGGTGGCTTAAGGTTCCGACATGTCGCCGGCTCTGTCGACAGACAATTTGTCGACGAAATGACCGAGGCATCCACGAATTCCAACAGCTCTACTATACCACATACTTCACTACACATGGACCCCTCGTCACCACGATCACGACCGGATCCTATAACAAGTCATGACCAGCTGCTGGTGCTCACTGATCACGGTGATGATGCCGTTGTTCAAGAACTGTCAAGAACGTCTTGCACACATGCACACGGGTTCGTGAAACATGCGTGTGTTCTCGGGACACGTATAAGCACTACATATCAGCTTACCGCTTCTGGTGTTGGTAATACCCTCGTTACCATTGGCAGCGTTACCCAACCGTAAACAACTGGTTATATAACACATATGCGGCTCTTCAACATATATATGTGTGCGTATAAAATTTATACAAATCTTTAGCGTCATTTTGTAACGTGTCGCTCAGTAAAAAAAGTTACGCCACAGTCACCTACCCGCCGCATGCTTCGCATAACATCGACTCCCACGGTAGGTGGGATCTGCCGAATTTTTCACTGCCTGTTTGATCGGCCCACTTTTAACCAAGCTACGATGTCATGTATTGACGTCACCATGTCACGTTACGTCACAAATTTTCGCCATCTGTGACGCCATTATGACGTCACGTGGTGACGTCATCACGCTATGAAATATATTTTGCATCACTCGCGGCGACGCGGGACGCCGGTTAATTTTCGCGCTTGATGAGGCATCTAAGGCTTTCGCATTAATAACGTCCGCTATATTTTCCTTGGCTTGATTGCCTGTTGACTGTCATTAATCTTGCTCGATAGTGTCGCTTGATATTTCTTGATAGTGTAGCGTGCAGTGTCGTTGTGTGCGCGTGATGCGCGAGATATTTGTGATTGGAGTCATTACGTATATATTCATGCGCGTTCCGAAATAAACGTGGTTTGAAGTTAGCGCTTGTCCTTTCTACGTGTGTTCCTTTTGCCTCCGTTTTCTTACGCGCTACTCATTTTTAAGCCCCGTGCATCTTTACCAACGTGGCCAACTTGCCCCAATTTGTCGTGGATGCTCGCACAGCTTGGCGAAGTTTCGAAGAACCGGAAATGTCGGTGCGGGAATGATCTTGGCAACTATGGGTACACTTGCTGGGTACGCGGTGCCTTGCAAAAGCCGTGTACTGTGGTAGCAACTACCAGTTTATGGGACAACTTATGCCAAGCAAATGCCTATTCAACTTAAAGATAACGAGTTGGATTTCTGCGACCACTTTCAGCACTTAGAATAATGAAAAAAAGCAATAATTTTGGTTTTTTCTTAAGAGAACGTGCGGATTTTTTAACATTTTCGTTCTGTGGTATATGCAGGGGCATGCAACAAACGGGACGAGGAACGTCACCGTATACAGGGTGTTTCAAGAAATGTGTCCGAAAATCATCAAAAATAAGGGAAATGTACATTTGCTTGCTGTCTTCCGAATAACTTTTTCTGTAGTGGGAGACATCTTAAGATGACTAGACAGAGCAATTACGACAGTAATAAAAATAAATTAATTAATGCTTTAATTACCGGACGCAGGCGGTCGGGTCAAATGGGAGAATTGCCGTCCTTCCTGCGAAAAGGCCATTGCCACTTTGAGATTTTGAAAAAATTGACGTCTGGTAATTATTGCGGAACAATGAAATACAACCAAGTTCACCGGCGAAACTGAAACCGAAGCTCCGATGAGCGCTACTAGCTGACGACCAGAATGACGTCACTGTTCACGACGGCGATTGCAGTCTTGTTAGTTCTGCATTTGTTAACGTGCGTGCACCATACGGGCTCTAATCGCAAACGGAACCCGAAATACCTCGAAGCGAAGTCGATCAATGATTGGTACAATAACGCTCACTCATTCTGGCCGTCTCAGAAGAACGTGGCATCTTCCGAGTTTCGGTTTCGGTTTCATCGGCGAAATTTGTGAGATTCCATTACCGGGTAATAATAGCCAGCGGCTGCTTTTGCGAAATCTGAAAGCGGCAACAAGCTATTCGCAGGAAGGGCTGCAATTATTCCATTTGACCTTACCGCCTGTCTTCACTAATTAAAAAGTTTATTAACTTACTTTCTTTAATTCCTGTCCTAACTGATGCCTCCACTCATCTTAAGCTGCCTGCTGCCGCAGAAAAAGCAATTATGAAGGTAGCGTGAAAACTCCTTTTCCTTATTTTTTAGGCTTTTCGGACACATTTCTTGAAACACCCTGTGTTTTATGCTTGCACTGACCGAACCACAAGAGACAAGATCGCAATTTTCTCCTTACGGGCCTGCTTACAGAACAACGACACGAAACATCTGAGGCAGCTGCAATATTATCCACCGCGAACTGAAGTAATACCGCCGTTGTCACCGCTTAACGAGGTTGCGATCGAGGACCGAACTGGAAGAACGGACGTGCATGTTGAGGCGCAGGTGGAAGGCGTTGGAAAATAACGCAAACCAATGCTATATATTATCGTGCGCATTTTGATGGCGCCGGGCGCTGTAGCGAAACGGTTGCAAGAGCATATATACGCTGGCGAAGTGCTCGGTACATGTACTGATAAAAGATGAGAAAGAAGAAGAAAGAAGCGTGCGAGAACACGAATCAACCGGCGCACGCATACATTAATACAGCGAAGAGTTGATTGATGGTATCGTAGCCCTTGTATCAAGGTCGCTCCCGTTGCGGTCACTGGCCTGTAGGTTGCAGATGTGTCGCAAACAGCGTGTGCCTGCATATTGCGTGGGTACGTTTGCTATCGCGAGATGAAAGCGGACGGAAAGCAGACCGTGATTCATGGTATAAGCAGCTTTGTGTATAAGCGCTTACGGTTCATAGCCGTCTTTTACTACAGGCGAGTGTGAGAGATGGCAGAAAGAAATGCACAGATATCAATCAGTCTGCTATTACCGCAAGCTATGCCGCTAGCGTTTGTTAAATGCGAAGCATTTCTTGGCGAACCAGCGGCACTTTCACGGCGTGACTTGTCCCGAAATATTGATTCTACCACAAAGCCCTTATGACGAGTGTCAAGGGGCGATAAACTTTATTGGAACGAAATGGGGAGGGGGAAGTCGGGGAGTCAAACTCCGCTGCGCTGACACTACCGAAGCGCTCCCTGTCGACGCTCGTTAGTATCATGATGTATTACTTCACTTCACTACTCCTGGATGGCGACACCGCCCATGCAAACCAATAGCGCCATGAGAAGGAGAAGGTGAGAGAGATATAAGGCGCGTTTGTGAGCCTTTAAGCACGTGGGTCGGTAGCTCACTGGTTAGAGCGTCCGGAACCTATCGTCGTGGGTAGAGATTGTCGATTCGACTCCCAGGTCATCCAGGTCAACGAAGCTTTTTCTTCTACATGGCTTATTCGCTGGACGAAAGGACAAAAGGAAAGAAATAGACACACAGGGTGATGCGCGTCCTACCAACTAGCCCCCATGGCAGCTTTACTTGCTTTTTCTTCTCGTTTTTCTGTGTCATCTGTATTTCGTTGACGTATTTCCGTGACGGAAATACGTCTGTGAAGTCTTGGTGGAGCGCGACATACAACACTTCCGCGTTTAAAAAAAAAAGAAAGAAAAGCCTAAAGGACGCTTGGACTTCGCCTTCAAGTGTAGAACGCGATAGCGTAATTGGGCGCCGTTCGTGTCGCCTTTTCATTCGCTAGCCTGACTTCGTTTCTCGGTGAGCACCTCAACGGTGGCGCGAGGAAAGGAACATCTGCGCGCGCAACATTGGTCGTTATATAATAAATGCGTACTGCAATTAAGTTTGCGAAGCGCCGACTACGCCATAGTTCATCATTCTGCGAATCAGCGAAGGGCCCACTACGCGTCCGTAAGGCAACACGCGCACCTACGCAGCTGCACGCTTTGTTGATGCTGTGGCTGATTATAATGCTTAATTACGCCTGAGCGCTTTCTGATGTAAATACGGAGGAGTCCGTTATAAGCGGGAAGCTTTGATTAGCCACCTCGCAACGCGTATACGTCTGACTCATCATTCGTCGCTGTATACGCGCGAGTCCTCGGGATATGCAGATTCCGGTCGCATTCCTGCGGGCCACTTGTAGCCCGTAATCCGTCAAGACTCGACCCTGTCACTCGTGCCTTTTTTGACTCGAGTGAGCTACGGAGAAGGGGTGTTTGTGCCCGCGTGCCGCATGCGGGTCGAGGTCGGGCTTTATAAACGCCGTAGGAGCTGAGAGCAAGGAACAAACAACAAGAAAGAGCGGTATTTAAATAGACGTAAGCACTGACACGAGTGCGAAGGAAGGAAGCAAGAAAAAACAAACTTGACCCCTTTCTTTCTCAGAGGCGACACGCTCACTTGGCCTCGTCATCCGTCGCAGCTTTCGCCCGCTTCGCGAGCGCTATCAGTCATGACCAACACTCCGACGTACCGTGTTCTCCCTCTCTTAAGGAGGCCCCTAAACCACTCCGAGTTCAAAGACGAGATAGTGGTTTGTTTCTAGCCTTCACTGTACACTACCTACATGCGCTATCTCCTCCTCTGCACTTATTTCTTCTTAAAACACGTGTATACAATGTGAGCAGCAAGCGTTGCGCCTATCGGGATTTCGCGCCTTTTCGCTACACGATATCACCGCTTGTGAATTCGAAGACGCACAAAACGAAGTGAAATCAGTTGACCTCGCACGATAGTCGTGCGAGACAAGGAAGAACAAGGCGTGCGACTGCATGGCAAAGCAGGATAGGAGACAATACACAACTGACATTATATATATATATATATATATATATATATATATATATATATATATATATATATATATATATATATATATATATATATATATATATATACACCAGTGGAGAGCTTATTTTCTCATGACGTCACGTGAACAGACTGCTGGCGTCATGAACTGTGACGTAAAGACGGGAAACGCTATAGGAGAGAATAACGCGCTCGTTCTTTCGTATTTCTTTTTTTGAGGTTGTTTAGGGGGCCTTTTGCGCGAAATATATATCCCGACAGTTGAAGATTGTAAGGATTAGTCATGGTCGGCAGATCCGCGTGCCTGAGACTGAGCACGCATGCGCGCGAGATAGCTCACAACTTTCCAGAACCCGCCGACAGGGGTGGCGAAATTTTTCTTTCTTTCTTGTAGGCCCAGAAGTGTTTCCTGAAGTCAGTTTATTTATCATCTGCGGGAGTTTCTTCACGCAACCTCAGCATCGGTTCCTAAACAGCGCTTCCGTGTTGTGGGGAAGAAATAGGCGACCCAAGGCGTCTGCGTTGTGTACACGTTTCTGATGCCTGTCGGCGAGTTCCGGAAAGTGTGAGGTAAGTCACCCGCGTGCGTCTTAGGCACGCGGAACTGCCTAACATAGCCAATATATACTCTCAACTGTCGCGATATATATTTCGTCGTAGGAAGATTATGTATCTAACTGCCGTGGTACATGCAGGTCTTATACCCGTGTCACACGGGCGCTTGAAAGGCCTTCCAACCGATCGTCTATTGACTCAGTGGTCAAACACGAGCTGCTACACGGGACGTTTCGAAGACCATCTAGTCAATTACTATTGACTCAACGGAGAACCCCACCGAGTCAACGGAGCACCGCACAACTCCATCGAAACTTCGATGGCCATTGAGCAACGGAAGCGGAAACAGCGCGAAAGTGCCTTCTCGTTCACAGTAGTGCTCGTACTGACGAATAGAAAAAAGAAATCTAACCAGTGTGCCTTAGAAGCAGCATATGTGAGCGTTATAAATTATTTCATGAAGTATTCTTGCCACTTCAAATGTGCGAACTGCCGATACTCTCGACAACAGCGACGTGCCGTGTCTTGCCGTGTCTAAACCGCCGCAGTTTCACAGCTGAGCAACTTAAACTCAAGATATCTATTCGTAACTACGCGTAAACAGTTTATTAAAACGTTTGAATAAAGCAACAGACATATTTGTGTTTTTAAGGGAATTTATATTATTTAACTGTCTATGACATGAATACGAAAATAAAGATCCACAGCGGTACACATTAACGCCTCGACCACTCAACGGCCATTCAAAACTGCCGCGTAGGAGCGCGGCAACTCTATCGAGCTGATAGAGCTGTGGCGTTTCGATGGCCATCGACTCGATGACCCTTCAAAAGTGCCCGTGTGACACAGGTATTAAAGGGCCCCCAAGAGCCTCTGAAGATACAAGGAACGAGCGCGTTATTCTCTCCTCGCGTTTGCCATCTTCTCGGCACAAATCGCGACGTCGTGAGGAAAATAAGCTCTCAATTGGTCCATATACCAAGGGTATCAGTTGTGAATTGTCTCCTATCCTGGTCTGCCATGCAGTCGTATGCCCGTTGTGTCTTGTCTCGCATGACTATCATGCGCAATTGACTGATTTCACTTCGTTCTGTGTGTTTTCGACTGCCCAAGCGGGGATGATAGCGTCTAGCCGAAAAGCGTGAAATCCCGGTAGACTCAACGCTCAGAGCTGACATTGTCCACGTGTTTTAGGAACGAATAAGTCGCGAGGAGGTGATATCGCATGTAGGAAGGGTATGTGAAGGCGAGAAAGAAACCACTCTCTCGTCTTTGAACTCGAAATGCTTTAGGGCGCCTTCAAGGAAAGTGATATGATGAACGCCAGCTGGGGGGCACTCAAATAGGTAGCTGTACACTCTAAGAAAAAATCGACTATTTGGGATGTATTTCTGCCACGCAACTATATCGTCATCTGGCTTACTCGCGTTTCCTTTCTTGAAAACACGACTCTCGCCACTTTCCTATCAAGAATGCTATGTTACGCTGATAGCGCGCACGCCTTTCGTGACCGGGACTGCGGTGATAACGCAACGAAAGTACGCCAGGCACATGACCATTATAACTGTGTGGCAGGAATGCTCCCCAAATACTCGATTTTTCTTTTAATTTAGTAGGGGCTTGGAATCGATACCATCAGCAACATTCGCGCACCATAAGCTTGCACCAGCGCATGCGCGAAGTAAGACCCGCTATGAGCAACACAGCCTTGCGTCAGAAGGTATGTGACAGTTCCATTCGGATGCGGCAGACCGCTTGCTAATTCCGCGTGCGTGTGCGGTGCATGATGCCCTGTCTTCAGAAGTTCCGTGCAGGCCTGCCTGTTCAAAGCTACGCGACGTCTGAGGTAAGTGCAGTTGCTGGAACGCATAATAGAGATTTCTAGCCTATCCGTATTTCGGTATACGCAAAGGGGTTTACGGAATACCGTGTTACCGGGCGATGGTCACAATTATGGACACGTTTCTTTGTTCTCGGCTAGGGGGGCGTCCGCTCCCCCCCCCCCTAGTGACTTCACTTAGGGGGGGGGGGGCGCAGTCTGCCCCATACATTGACTTAGTAGGGAGGGAAGGCGCTGCGATGAACGTTCATAATCATATCGTGGATTTGGGACATAACGCCCCAACAATTATTATTACAGCACCAAAGCAGTGACGTCAGTCAGCATCGTTTTGATAACGTCTCTTGCTTCCATTGTTGAGCTTGATAGTTTTTCAACTAAGCATTACGCGCCACTGATGAAACTTGACGCTAACAATGGCAGATATTTTGAAGGGCACCTACTCCGAGTTCAAACACGGGAGATAGCGCCTGTCGGGAAGGGCCACCTATTTATTCAGAAAACGCGTGGACAATGTCAGCAGTACGCGTTGAGCCTATAAGGAATTCGCGTCTTTCGGCTACACGCTGCTATATCTCCTTGCGCAATCGAACACGCACAAAACGAAGTCAAATCAGTTGATCGCGCACGATAGTCATGCTAGACAAGGCAGAACGGTCGTGGAACTGCATGACAAAGCAGGGTAGGAGACAATTAACAACTGGTATCCCTCGTATGTGGACCAATCGAAAGCTTATTTCCTGATGACGTCACATGAACAGACTGCTGGCGTCATGAATTGTGCCGAATGCACCGGAAACGCCAGGAGAGAGTACGGCGTTCGTTAGTTGTATTTTCAGAGGTCGTTTTGGGGCCCAGTATAACAGCATTTACTCCGGTAGACGTCCTAAAAACCTATTAGATCGGGCAAGTATAGTTTGTTCATTATACTGAGCGGAGAGCACGAAACGAGACGAAGACGAAGTACAGCGCTAGACTTCGCGCTGTTACATCGGTATAATACAGTCCAAAGCAACACGTTGCTATACTTCTTTGAGCTTCAAAACAAGGCCGTCGCACAGCGGAGCGTTTACCCTCCTCCAGGAGCGTTCGGCACCGGCGCGCGTACAGCTCACACAGGACTGCACAGAATTACTGAGTCACGGTGAAGCCATGCCTCCCCAATCTAGGAAGCTGCGCAGCGTAGATTGTAAGCGTCTCTGAAACCTCCTTTCCCAAGAGCTTTATTTGTTTTCTATTCCGGTAATCGTGGAGGCGGTCCGCTACGCGGGTGCGCTCATGCCGCGATTTGCGTTGCTGATTTCGCCACAAGGAACGACAGCTCGTTTTATGTTCTCCTTCTTCTTTGTTAACATTTACTGCTTCTTTTTTTGCCTCATCCATGCGGATCATAAACGAGCAGCCGCGGCTGTCGCTCTCTCCCCGCTTGCGCAGACATGTGTTATCACTAGGGGGCGTACAAAATGACCTGTCTTGTATATAGGGCCGTCTTCTCGGAATCACACCCGCAGCGCGCGGCGCTTGCATAAGTGACTGTACAACGATCTTTGGGTTATAAACTATGGCTGTTTAGGTGCAACGCGTCAGTAGCTGCATACGTTTGCTTTGAAGTTGTATTACCGCGGCATAGAGTTTAAAAAGGTGTGTGCTGACACGCTAACGTTTCATTGGGAGGACCCAATTAATATCGAACCCCGTAGTCTTCCAAATAGAATATTTTGGCTGCCCCGGTTTACCGTGTGGCAAGTGCGGTAAATTTCGGTAGGGCTGCGGATACTTTCCACTACCTGGGCTTCATTAACGTGCACTGTTATCGCACAGTACGCGGTACTCTAACGTTTCGCATTCATCGAAGCGGGACCGCCGTGGTGAAGATCGAACCCGCGTCTAAGTTCCGGTCAACAACCGCCTAGCACCGTAATCACGGTGCCACAGCGATGGCATAGCCTCATGATTGACAGACAGTTCGACTAAAGAGCTGAATTTGTGAGCAGCTGCCTGTGATCGATGTACCCTCATTTTCGGACACACTTATAAAACATGCATTTGCCTAAGACGACTCGAAGGTGAAGGCCATCTTCTTTTTCTTCTCAGCCGATGAATTGATACTCCCCCGCCCACCTCCGAAAGCTTTCTGGAACTGACCTGGTTCTGCACTGCCTCCAGGATCGGAGGCATTGCGAGCCTCCGTGATCGGCACACCTTTGACCAAGCGACGATGTCATGTGATGACGTCATCATGGGCCGGCACGTTATGTGACGTCACGGAGACGTCACAAATTCTGGCGATCTGTGACGTCATCATATGATGACGGCTTTCTGAATCACTTGCGTTCACGCCGACGGTCAGTTTTCGCGTTTGCTGAGGCATCTAAGGCCTTCGCCTTAATATAACAACGCGTAAAGGGCGTGAAGGGTTCCGCAACCAGCTACTAGTCATCCATGCATGCGTCGGAAAATTACGTACTTCGCGAGTCGATTTTTCCGGCGTTCCTGCTCTTGTATTGCGAGCACGTCCTGCGCTGTTTAGCCCAGAGAGAGCAACATTCATAGCCATTTGCGAACCATTACGCCAACCCTTCTATAAACCCCGCGTATCCGTGATAAATCCCGTTCCGTGATAAAGGACCTTATCTGCATTCACTTTGTTACATCTCCGTTGGGTGTGGTTCGATTTGTACGCTTCTCCTTTCTTTTCTTTTGCTTTTTTTCTCGTTTAGCCTCACAAAGCGAGACGCACTTACCGTCGAGTACGCTTCGAAATCAATTTGAAACAACACGCCCCTGCAATCATTCTGTTTCGTAGCCCCGTTCTCATGCCTCTCGACTATTCAACTCTTTATGGCCATCGCTGATTGTATCATACAGTACCTCAAAACCGGGTGTAATATCTTCACTTGTAAGGCTGTTCTTGCCTTCGAAATAGGCTTTTGGAAAGAGCTATGTTATTTGTTTTCTAAGTGGGGGCGAGGGGGGATGGTGGTAACGTCCATGGCTTTGAATTCAGCGCACGTTTCGGGCCACCCACGTCTGTGCCAGTCGTCGTTACTGTACTTCGTGAGTTCAATTTGCTTCAGCGTCCCTTCGGTTCTCTTCGTGCCTGCGCTGTAGTCTTTACGCGTCCTTTGTGTCATTACCCTTTATCCACGCCGCGGCACCGCAAGAAAACGTGCGTGCATAATTCTCTGATACACGAAGGTAGAGCCGATCGTTCCGACGACTAGGTCAGCTCCACGTTGGTATATCTGGAATATAGTCTTCGACATAGAAGACAATGTGTCTATAGCTTGCCGCAACATAAGGATTAATGTTAGCTCCGCCCACAGCTATTTCTGTCCCCACCCAAGGATGATTTGCGTGAATGCGCCACCCATTTACGTTCGCTCACTGCCGTGACGTCAAACACTTTTGCATAATTGAGATTCCTTTGGGATAAGTGAAGACAAGACGATGCGCTTTCTTTCAACAGACTGTTTGATGAGCTATGGTGATACATATACGTTCACCAGTACTAGTAGTAGCAGTAGCAGTAGTAATAGTAGTGGTAGTTGACCTTGAGTAGCAGTAGTCGAAACATTGCCCCAATCGTTATCACGTGTCCAGGATAAAGGCGAGGCAATGCCACAGTTTTTCTTATCTCGTACATATGCTGTGAGAAATATCATGTCGCTCAAACTATGCCCCCATACACGACAGTGGAGCCCTCTATGCGACACTCTGCACGTTTTGACGTCGCTAGACATGCGCTGAAAAAGAAAGCGCAGGAAGCAATTGAGACGGCTTCGAACAACACAGGAAACAGTACAGGTCTAGAGGCCAGGCCAGGACGTTATCACAGAAGCTCTCACGTGATGGCTGTCACGTGGCCTGCGGGCAGCCGCACGCGGTAAATCAGTTCTCCAGTGAGCCGCGCCGAAGATATTCATGAGAACCTCGCGAGCTCTCCCGTTTGGAAACTGAGATAAGCGGTTCCGGCGATTGGACTCAAAGAAGGCGGTTCGCTGCGCGCTTGTTCGCGATTACGGTCCGCCGCGAAAGCGATAGCTTTGAGAGGGACAGCAGCGTTCCACTTTCGCGCGAGGACCTGCTAGCACAGAAAAGTCGCGAGCGCTTGCGTAAACAGGCGTTAGCGGATGTATGTATAGCAGGAGGCAAAAAGCGCTATAAGGACCTGTGAGTACGGAACGCGTGTGCTGACAGTCTTTACTTGACCTGTGGCAGTGTGAACGCACGAGCAGCGATACAGATAAGAGATACGATGCCGCGACAGTTGAAACGTCCTGAACCACCGCTATCACGGAAACGACGTACTCGGACTTTTTATTTACAGCCTACAGACGTTTTAGCCACGACGTCTACGGAACGCCTGCGAACGGACGTTCTGTAGACGTCTGGTAAACCGTGTCTTAAGGATTAACAGCGTGCGCTTGCGTATTGATGAATGCGCTGTATA
The DNA here is from genome assembly GCF_013339695.2 of Rhipicephalus sanguineus. NCBI lineage: Eukaryota > Metazoa > Arthropoda > Arachnida > Ixodida > Ixodidae > Rhipicephalus > Rhipicephalus sanguineus. The sequence goes on along the minus strand of NC_051186.1, from coordinate 42,675,464 downwards.
CGGCGACAATTTTTTTTTCAGTTTCAGTTTATCATTTGTTCAAGATACATATAGGTTCATTGTTAGTAGTATGCAGACGATGATCCCAAAGTCAAGTGACTGATTTCCACAGGCGTGTTCGGAAGTCTAAAACTAACGATCACGCTAAGCGGCAACTAGGGCGCGGGTTCGATCCCCTGTCACGGGGGCCGCATTTCGACAGGGATGTTATGACAGTGCACCTGTGTACAGGGGAATCTCGTTGAGGCGATTCTGCATAATACGTTTTTCGGGATGATACGCTTCTTCTGTTCCTGGCCAGCGTCTGACATAGGAGCAACGAAGTATATATTAATACTCTTCATACACGATGACGTTTTCATCTATGATTCGACAATACGGCTGAATAATTGGTTTGACTGGTATTTCTAAAACTTGCAGCTTTATAGATGACATTCTGATGGCCCAAGAACAACGTGTTACACACTTGAAGGCATGTAGATTATGCAGCACCAGTGCGGAGAGAATTAGACGAGCTGTTTCAACGTTGCGGTACAAAGCTGTCTTCAATGTGGTTCGTGTGCCTTCGAGTGGTGCTGCTAGGTATAACTTGTTAAACGGAGGAGCAGCGTATCGCTACGTCCCACAAAGCTTTTGTTATGGAGCCTGTCACAGAGTACGCATATGTTGATAATGGTAGTTTCCGCTACATTTTTTATTTTTCTGCTGTACTAAACACCACACTTGAGTTCCCAACCGAAGGAATAGTCCTCTATATAGGCAAGGGTTGAACTTTTTCGCATCTTTTTATAAAAACGGCTTCTGCTTCCTTCTTTTTTTCCTCACTAGGTCCTTACCTCATCATTCAGAGAGAACGGAATCCGGGGCACGTTGAATTTCTGCGTAATGACAACAGCTCCAGGCATCAGGCATCTAAGCAAGGGGTCCTCGCCTCGTACGAGTGGACCGAGGAGGTAAGTTCAAACGACGCACTGAAAAAAAAAAACAAAAAAACAGGGGGTTAAGTGTCCCACGCAAAAATTGCAACAACCAGAAACTTGAGCATTTGTAGGTAAGGGTTAAAGACACATGGGAGCTATGTATACACCTCCGCACGCAGCTTATCTACAAAAGCTGCATGAAGACGTCTGCGGAATTGTGCCATCTTTTCCACGGTGCGGAGTACATGGTAGACTTCGTGCACGAAATTGCGTGGGTAATCAATATCAATTTCCCTTCCTCCTCCCCCAGTGACCGTTCTTGCGTATGGGAGCCCTGGCGACTTGCTGCAAATAGCTCTTCACTCGTCCCTCTTGTTTGACTGCAGATTAGCCTAAATCGCCGCAGCGTGATTCGCAGACCCCCTCAAACCGAGGCTGGCCGTTATCCCAATCATACTCACGTTCCCGCATTTATCGAGGTATATCATTTTATGCAGATACGGCGCTCATCTCACAGCCTTATTAAACCAATCTCCGTCTATCCTCTACTCTCTTCCTATATAGATGTTTACGTTGCATGAGAAGACGTGCCGTTCACGATCATATAGATGTACGATTCGCGTTCATCGCTCACAACGCGTTTAACGCCTGTCTCTTCAGCATGTGCGCTATATGTATATACAACGCACTCCTGGACGCCTACGTACCGTATGGATTCGTCTAAGGGCAGCATCGGTTAACGCGGAAGCCTTAGATGCCACGTCAAGCGCGAAAAGTGTCCGCCGGCGTCAACACGAGTCATGCAGAAAATGGTGATGGTGAAAATGGTGCAGAAAAATGGTGATGTTACTCTGTGACGTCATAGCGTTACGTCACTACATTATGACGTCTCCGCCACCACGTCATTATGGCGTCATAGGTCACCAACATCTGTGACTTCGTCATGACGTCACTATAATGTGACATCACATGATGGTGACGTCGCGTGACAACGTCGCTTGTTCAAAGGTGGGTCGATCCCGGAGGCTCCGCAAAACCATGTGAGGTGCAGAAAGCTTTCCATGGCCCCGATCCCGGAGGCAGTGCAAAACCACGTTGGGTGCAGGAAGCTTTCGGGGACGGGGTTTCAATACAGTCGGCTAAGAAGATTGCTTTCGACTTCGAGTCGTCTTAGCCGATTGCATAAGGGACCATTTTGTATTCGCCTAATTCGACTCATAGGTGAATGTCCCGAGTCGTCTCGAGACATTTGTCTCGAATGACTCATCAGTCTTGGCCAAAGTTTCTTTCAATAGACTGGAAAGATGGCTTTCGCCTTCTGGTAGTATTAGGCAAATGCATCAGAGACCGTGTAACCTTTTTTTTTTTTTCGCAGTTTTAACGAGGTTAACGAGGTCCTCGCACGGGGACGCGGCCAGGTTGGTTGAGATCTTTTTCGACTATAGTATTAATGCCGCTGTAATCATCCTTGATCGTCTAACTTTCTAAAATTCTCGCGGGGCAAGTTCGCAGTGCGGCTCTTACGCGAGTATATGCGGTGCATCGCGCACGCACACGTCCGACGACTCACCAATGGGCCCGCGTTAATATACGGCGTCGATCACGATGCAACGGTGCACGCCACGAAAACAACGTCAACAACGAATAGAGAGAAGAAAAGCGGCGTAATTTTCCACCGATACTACTAAACCACCTGTATCTCTTGCCGCTTGAGGTTCCTACTTATTTTAATAATGTGTATCTCTCTCTCTCTCCCTCCCTCCCTTTCCTCTTCTCCCATGGTGCGGCCCTATATGTGCTCTGACCGAGTGACCGCAGAATTGCGTAATGATCGGTTAAGTGGTTCTCTGTGATTACACGCACGCACTTGATACTACCACGCGAGCGAGCAATCAAGGGAACGAGCGAAGATGACTCGCGGCCGTGAAATTAAATGGCCGTGAGAGGCGGCGCTAGCGCAGAGCTAAGGTGCGAACAAGTCCGGCGTGGACCACGTTTTAACACACCGTGCAGTAACGTAGCCGGAACTTTTTTTCGGGGGGGGGGGGGGGGGGGGGGTTCAACAGTACTTTATGTAGATCGCGCGTGTGTTTGTATGTGTGCGTGTATATATGTACACATGCAAAACGAGAAATTTTCCCCCTTCTACGCCCCTGCCGCCGTGGTACATAGCCTGAGGTGTCAGGCTTGCTGAGCCGGAGGGCGCGGGTTCGATTGCCGCGGCGGCGTCTGCGGGCGCGAAATACGAAAGCATTCGTGTACGCTAAAGAACCCTGCAGGTGGTCAAAGTGAATCCGGAGACCACTACACTATACGGTGCGTCTTGCGATCGTGTCATAGTTTAAAGGGACACCAAAGTGAAACAATGAATTGGTTTAGATTGATAAACTGTACTCTGAAAACTCTAATGACCTCAATTTCATCATCGTAGGTTTATTTATGGAGGAGAATATCCAGGTCAAAGTTTCATTTTTAAGTTTCGCGCCGAAATCTCCGCACGTGACGTCACGGACTAGGATCATCACCGAAGCTGCGAAAGGCAGAAAAAAAGTGGATACTGCAAGAAAGGCAAGTAAGTTCGCGCGAAGTTCTTGACGCTTTTGACATCATTCGCACTTTCCTCGGCGCCAACGACGACGACGAAGCTATGCAAAGCCTATTAAGCTGCGAGGCTCGAGCCGTCAATCTCCTTCAAAGCAACGTAAAACAGAGCTAGATCACAGACTTCTTTAAATAAATTTTGGTTGTGCGAACTAATTGGTGTGCGTATCTTTATATTTTCGCGACAACTGAATTCTCACGAGAACCAACAAAAATCGCTTCCCCGGCGATTTCGTTATTGAGGGGTTCGAATGTAGCACAACCGCACATCCGAATTTCCTTTCAATGCTTTCGGTTAACGTGACAACATGTTTGAGTCTGTGACGTGGCCTCGAAAGCTGTTTTGGTGGCGCAGAGGCGTGAGAACCAGCTGGGTCGAAAGATTGAATAAGCAGCGGGTTCACTCGGTTAAAGGTTTTGATGTAGGGGTGTGTGGCCGGTGCCGTTTTAGTGGTAAATAAAGAGAGTGAGCGAGCTAGCTGTCACCATGGGAGTCGGTAAGTTGAAGGAGGGGCGTTGTGAGGCCCCCTCCCCCCACCCCCACGGCAACATTGGTTTGCCCCCTCTCCCCCTAGACCATATCCTGCTGACGCCTATGGCTGTCAATAGTTTGGTGTGTTTCCACTCCGTGCGAGAGATTGAGATGTCTGTTTGCCACGTCTGGGTGACGCCCACCGCGAGATTGGCATCTGCTAAACTCTCTGCGTACAAAGGGGTAACGGGGTCGTGAAACGAATCTACCGGCGTGGGACAGGCGAGGAGTCGGTCGGCCTTCCGTCCGTTTCACTTCCCCCCAATGCACCGGCGATGTAATCGAGGTTGAATTGTGTGTTTTACAGCGAAGCGTGGAGTTGTTCCACGGCATGATTTCTTTTTTTAACGGAACGAGCAACGAGTTATTCTTGTTTATTTTGCAAGCACTTCCGGTCGAGCCCTTACTTCTGGTTTTCCGAATATTCAGAAAATTTGTTTTAAAATATAACACTGGTACGAAATTAGTGGTTCTGGTTTAAGCTAAGAGTTATATTGGTTGCATATGATATTGAAGCATAAGTTTACTTAAGGGCCAATTAACTGTCAGGACAATAAATGAAATTTAATTGAACGAGTTCGCTTAAAGAGCACGATTTTTTTCCTGTTAGCAACTGGGATCGTTGCGGCACCTGGCGGAAAATATCTCAACCACGAGCTTCCTTCAACGTGGCCTCTGAGATCCGATTTGGCGACGCGCGAAACAGTCTTAAACCAAGGAATGCAACAGGGTCTATTATTTCGTGGCCGACTGCGCATTGTAAGCGTCCGTAAAGCCACTCCTTCCAAAGCCACAAGGAAATCGTCGACAGCTGTGGCATACACTTCGCCACGAAAAAAAAAAAAGCAATCGCGTAACACTGTGTTCTTATGCTTAAGCCTTCGTTGGATCGCAACTAAGTTACATGCAATAAATTTTTCCGTATTTATCCTAAATGCCACTCAATAATATTACTACTACCACTACCGCTACCACCACCACTACTACTACTACTACTACTACTACTACTACTACTACTAGTTGTAGTAATTATTATTATTACTATTCAAACACCCCCAAAGGCCCTCACTCATTACGCGGATATTACGGGGGCGCGGGGAGGGTGAGTGGCCCATTAGCAGTGGTCACCGATTGCACATCATGAGCAAAAAACGGACACAATACAATGTTAACTGTAGAGAATGTACAAAATAAGTATACGAACAGTAATTGCATAAACGAACAGAAAAGAACATAAGACAAAACTACCTGTGCGCATAAGCTCGTAAAAAACAGAAAAGATCGCCACAAAATCAATGCAAAGTATTAAAAATTAACAATAATAACATTATGTAGTTAGCAGTGAGTGAATTAGCCTTGCAAACATGGTCAGGTCGGGTTCAGTGGCACTGTGTGATAGCAAGACGTTCCAATCAGTTCTTGTGCGTGGTGAGAAGTAAATGAACAGTTGGAAGGCTGGCAGTTTATGCGTTTGACTTTGTATGGATGGTCCCGACGAGAAAAGATAACTGCTAGTGACTGAAAAAAAAAAATTATGAACACAAGGATGGACTTTCCACGTTTTCCAAGATGCAATCGCTTCCGGGACGACGCGAAAACACGTTCGCTTTGCGAGATTTTCAATGGTAACGAGAAACCATCTCCAAAGCACCTCGTCTTTCCAAGCGCAAACACGTCCTTGAGACGAACGCAGATGGCGACCCTCTCTCGAGAAAGGAGAGCGGCGGAGCCTTCCTTTTCAGGAAGTTTTTCTCCCTGTGCTCAAGTGCTTAGTTCTGTCTAAGTGCAGCACATCCACAATTCGCCTACGCATTTATAGCATAAAGAAGGCCGTACAGGAAGTGGGGCAGTAGCGAGAAGATCTCTCCTTCCCTGACAGTCCATCTCCCTCACTCTTTTTTCAGGCATCCATCTTTTTTTTCTCATCCTTTTGATTCGCTCCACTAGCTGCGTGAGCCGTGTTTATCAACAAACCCCGCAGCGAGGAGCGACTGTTTTCGCAACCTCGATCGTCCGCCGGACGAGCAGTTATGGCCCTTAACGTCTCGAGGTGGCGGCGCCCCATTAGAATAACGCGCATGCGCGGAGAGCTGTAGGGACCTTGACGGTACAGCCGGTGTTGTTTCTGAGATCCAACTAACCGCGAGGCCTAGATTATTGGCGCTCATAGGTTTGAGAACGAAGCGAACCTCTAGTTGCTTTCCTTTTCTGTTTAATCATTGCCTAATACTTCGAAAGATTGCTTAATACTCCCGTTATTTAAAGTTTCATATGAACATTTCTTGGTCGATCCCCCAGTGTGCGTACGAGCCATGTGAGAGGAAACATAATCGTCATCATCATCATTGGCTAATACCTGTAATTGTGTGCCAGTAAAACAGAATCTTTACCTATACATTCTCAAATAAAGATATAACATACATTCACGTATTATATGCATTCACATATAAGCTGCTAGTGGGCTAGTGACAAACAGAGTGTGAGGACGACTGAAGCCTCGTTAATTCGATATGGACGGACGGATGGATGGTGTGAAACTGACAAACTATCACTATGCCAACACAAGGCGACTGCCTGGCTGCGACCCAGATTCGACTTCCTCGTTTGCATACGCCAAGCCTCTCGTTTCTTCTTTCGCCTTTCTGTATAGTTTGAGCGAGCCGCCGCAGTCCGCTGCAAACACGTGAACGCGACCACCATGTCCTTCTGATCGCTCTTCAGTCGCAAAAAGGGCCGGACGCCTTTTAAGTATTGCGCGACAACGGGCTCCATCTGTGTCGGGCTGTACGGTTATCATATTTGTTTATTTTCTTGTCGTTCACGCTCCTGGAACATGTTACGCGTCAGCAGACCTCAGTAAATGTGTGCAGCGTAGCTAGAGCTGCTGCGGACGTCATCCAAAGGGGGCCACTCTTAGGGAAGCTGCACGCAATCCTACCAAGGTCGTCGGCAATCAAAAGGATCGGGGCTCGCGCGAGATCATTGAGGCTGCTTTGATGACGCGCGAAAGGGGGGAGGTCTAAACGCCTATCTTTAAGAGAAGTGGGGCTGCGGGATGGTGTGCAATAATGATTGGTGGGCGGGGAGGAGCGCGGGGGGTGTATAAACCTGTGCGTTATAGCAGCATTCATGTTCACCGCTGCTACTTAATTTAAAATGCGCGAAATTTCCGGCCAATTTTCGTTGTGATTACCTTGCGGACCACCACGATGACTTCGCACTTGAAGTGTAGATCTCAGTAGGGAGATGAAAAGATGAAGAATAAGGAAGATAAAAGTGGCGGAACTCTTGGTTTAGAAGGAACGGCGTATCCAGCAAAGTGGTCGTTTCGATGAACAAATGATCGACCGTAAGAACTACAGAATAAATAAATGAATGCATGAATGAATGAATGAATCCTTTATTTCAACAATGTAGTCTTCACAATAAAGCGCATGTCATACAACATGCTACAGCGCCTACAAAGCGATCGCGTTCTCAGCAGCCAGACTTCATCACTATGTTCTCACTTCTCGAATAGAGTCCGCACTTAACCCCACTTTGTGGCTTGTGCCCATCGGTCCCAGCTGACGGCTAAACACTGCGGTGAAAGATGACCGCGGTCCACCGCGTCAACGAACCCTAGTGGCTGGCCTCTCTAACACCAACGTCAGTAAGGAACCCTCAAGAGCAAATCGTCATTATTATTTAGTTTGGATACACACACAAAAAAAAAACACGAAGGCACAGTGGAAATAGGGAGGGAACGGGCTGACAACTGCCACCTAAAGGGGCACAACTCCTGCCTGCTCCATCGGGAAAGGGGAGCATAGAGGAAAGGAAAATAGGAGGAAAAAAAAAGGAAAGAAACTAGGAAAGTAAAAGAAATAACGCAGTCGGGGACCAAAATAAGAAGTAACACGGAAAAATGTCTATAAACGCGACGCCAAATCGGTTTTGTTCAAGAAACAGTCCTACGAGGGATAACTTCGTCTTCGCAGATGCTCCCGACGGAGACCGGGCCCGGAAAACCAGCAAGTCCCCCGAAAGCCTCCACTAATCGCCGGCCAATGGCATGTGCTCAATTGATTGAGCCGTTATGTTCGCAGATGTAATCTAGAGCTGGCGTGACAAAAAGAGAAAAAAAGAAATACAGAGGAGGAAGATGATGACGTTCCTCCAAGTCCAATGGGTAACGGCTTCCTTCTTCACACCACGGGCAGACAGTTCATCGACAGAAGTCGTGGCCGATGGCCCGGGGTCTTATTTAGTTTTCCTTTTCTATATTTCTCTGGTCCCGTAATTCTCACGGGCATTTGGGACGGACACTTACTTTATCACACGCCACACCCCCCGTGCTCCTCACGCGAAGCATCGCCGGGAACGGCAAAAAGCGAGAACCAGTAGACCCCGCGCATGCTTGGGGGAGGGTTCCCCGATTAAATGGTCTCTGCCCTTCTTCGCAGAAGGGTCTCAACCATGGTGCAGATGGGTGGGCAAGCAGTCGGTAGCCGAGCCATTCTTTGACACTCCATGCTTTTAATGTTTGTCGTTGCAATTCTGTCTTTCGTTCTTGTCAGCAGTCCCGACCGTCCATCTTGGGATGGGAGCCGGGGAAAGATGACAGGGTCGGGTGCGTCGGCCCAGCTGTTAGTGGCGTGGAGCCTTCGGTGACGCTTTACTCGATTGTTTGCCATACCATTATTAAGACAGAGGGCCCTCGACCCCAGGGAGAATGTTTCTTTTATATATATTTTTTTCGTTCGTTGTAGAACCTCACCCGAGTGTTCTATTTGGGACGTTGCCCGGTAGTGACCTAAGGACGTTTTCGCCGGTTTGTCGCTTTGGCGACACTCAGCCCACTGTCGCATTGTGTCGTGTTTGGCAAATTACGTATAACGACGGTAAGAGGGAGTGGTACGCCGGAAGAGAATTTACCGCTGCTACGCAATGCTACCTCGGAACTGAAGTAATATGGATGGATGGATATTAGGGAGCATCCCCTTTGAATCGAAGTGACACCTAGTGCCAATGAGCTCGTCATTACCTCTCTCTCTGTTCTGTAGTTTGTGCTAACAAATTGTCAGTTTATCCAACAACATGTGACTAACTATTGTCATGTTGTCAATAGTAACTCATTGTTCACGCCCCTATGTGAGGTCATTCATTAATGAAATATTCGTGAAACTAAATAAGCTGCCCTTTCACTGTTTTTTTTATATAAAGTCCAGTCACGTAACACTGTAGTTAACGTAAAATTGAGTCAGACGGACACCGTATATGCTCTAAATAACACTACACATAACGCCCAGCCACGTAACAACACTGAAAATTGCAAAGTCCACTCACAGGGCCACCGAATAAGTTTACACACGAAGGAAGTGATTAAATCTGCGGGAATTTTTTCTCCTAGAAGTATATTTACAGCCCAAAGACGCACCACAAAGAAAGAAACGACACACACAAGCGCTGACTATCGACTGACTTTATTTCGGCGATTCTCAATGCATTGATACCTCCAAGGCAGCCTTACCGCACATGCGCCACGCAATAAACATAAAAACAAAAGTGAAACAGTGGAAACAATGAAACTGTGTATTACATACGCGATGAAATGAAATCAAACCCAGATGAGTGCAGGGACAGAGACCTGTCGCTTATACAAAGATGAGCCCTTTTTCTGATATAGTAGGCTTCTAAAGCAAGCTGCGCATGCTCATTGTGGCTCCTGCCAAGGATCGACGTCCCTTCAACTTTCAATCCCTTCAATTGCAGCAAGCGTTAATATGAGCCACAAGATGGGGTCCTTTATCTGCATTCTTGTTAATCTTTTGTGCGTGTTCCCTGAGCCGCTCGTTGGCGCATCTTCCAGTTTGACCGACATAGGCCTTACCACACGAGAGCGGAATGGCATAAACCACGCCGACGGCACACGGGATGTGGGTCACACCGAGACGGATTTGGCACCCTCCTCTGCTCATACCGCAGGTGCGGGAGCATAGCTTGGAAAGCTTGTTCGGGGCAGACAGCGCCATAGTGACATCATGTCTGCCTGCCACTTTCTTGAGCTGATGGGTGATCGGATGCATACACGGGACCACCACAGGCCTCACTTTATCCTGTACGGAGTCCGCCCTCTCAGTGGATTTCCTTTTCTGAATTAGCGTTTCAGCCACTGCAGTGTGTGGCTCATATTAACGCTTGCTGCAATTGTGAGGCACAACTTGAAGGGACGTCGATCCTTGGCAGGAGCCACAATGAGCATGCGCAGCTTGCTTTCGAAGTCTATCATATCAGAAAAAGGGCTCACATTTGTATAAGCGACACGCCTCTGTCCCTGCACTCATCTGGGTTTGATTTCATTTCATCGCGTATGTAATACACAGTTTCATTGTTCCCACTGTTTCACTTTTGTTTTTATGTCGATTTGCGTGGCGCATGTGTGGTAAGGCTGCCTTGGAGGTATAAATGCATTGACAATTGCCGAAATAAAGTCAGTCGATAGTCAGCGCTTGTGTGTGTCGTTTCTTTATTTGTGGTATGTCTTTGGGTTTGCGCTGTAAATGTACTTCTAGGATTATGAACCAACTAGACCCAAAAGAAGCTTTACTGAAATTTTTTCTCGTTTGTTTCTCTTCGGCGAACTCATTCGTGGTGAGATGAGGGCATTAGGCGCGTAGTTAATACGGAATTGAGCAAGGACCGATTGTGTATAACCTCCCCCTCACCACCACCACCCCACCGCCGGCCCAAAAGAAATATGCTGGATGGGAGTGGCGTAGACGGTTCGGACGTGCCAGCGCATTTCACGCAGTGGTCTTCGAACCCTTTACCTAATGTGGTTCCGCCGTGGCAGGAGAGCCCAGATTGTTCCAGCATTCGCAGGTTATACACCCATACGGACGTTGTGGAATACCGTATAGGCTCGCGTAATAGCCATATGTCTCGCCGTCTACTCTCGAACAGTTATGTTCTTCTTTTGCCGAGGAAGCCAATAGAAGGAAAACCAAGGAGGTTGTATAACTGAGCTTAACTCAAGAATGAGAATGTTTTCCGAGGGGCTCGTTTCTTTGTTGGACACAACCAAATGAACTCAACAGACAATTTGGGAAAGCGTACGGGCCAGTAATCGTTGCCTTTAACTGTAGTGTATTTAAATTGAAACGAACCACAACCTTCGAATGTGAAGGTTCTCGTTCATTTGAAGGTTGTGGAATCTGAACCGACAACCTTCACATTCCACCGGCGAAAATGGCGATTTTTCGTCCACTTTGTCTAATTTCAATTTAGGTTATTGTTACTACACTGCAGCTGAAGACAACAATTAACGGCCCCTATGCTTAACCTAGCCTAATTGCCACTTGTATTCATTTGCTTGAACTTAAGAGCGAGATTAACACTTAACACTGCGCGCTAGTGCCATTGTGGCCTCCGCGATTAGCTCCGGCAACGCACCACGCGCTTTGCCTGAGCTAATCGCGGAGGCCACTGTTATATGCAGATGTGTTCCACGTGCTTTACCGTAGTTCGAATGTGGACCGATGTAGATATTTCGGCCACTTTCTGTTAACCTTTACGCCACACGGGTTACGGAAAGATGAGGGTCTCCTAGCCGTACTTAAACTTTGGAACAATGCATTGTGTGCCATTACGTCATATACCTTCTGCTCATTTAAGTATCTACTAAAAATATTTGCGGTTTGATTAACTTTAATACTATTATTTTGTTAACTCAAGTTGTCTGTAGTTTCGTATGTAACCTTTTCTTTAGCTTTACATGTTTCGTGTTCGCATTCTTTTTTTTATTTCCCGCTTATTGTATGTTTCTGTAACTAGCAATGCGTGTCGCTATTTTTTACATTCTTGTTACGAGTAAAAGACAGTCTCCTTGCAGTCTGTGACAATGGGCGCCTAGTCTCTAATCACTTATTGTAATAGACTGTAGGGACGGATTCTAAGCTGAAAATTCAAAGGTAAAATTTAGGGAGCTTGGCACAAGTGGTGCCAAGTCTGAAGGAACAGCGAAGCTGAGCGGCCTCCTTTGTTTCTTCTCTGTTTCTAATTCTTTCTCCACATATCTCTATTTCACGCGCGCTTCCTCTTTCTTTCTATCTTTTTCTCTTTTTTCGTTCATTCTCTCACTTTCTTTCTTTCTCTTTGTGTCTTTCTTGATCTCTATTTCTCTCTTTCCCATATTTTATATGCAATGCTTTACTCTCTCTCTCCTCCTTCCTCACTTCCTTTCCCGACCTCCTTGCTATACTATACTATACAAGGCTATGGTATACTTTGCTAGCGTGTCTGGATAGCCGATGGTGTCAGCGGCTATCAACTCGGCTCCATCGGCTATCCAGACACGCTAGCAAAGTAAACGTTCTTTTTTAAATTACATTCAGAGACCTTGCCTGTGAAGACTTGGCTCCGTTCAAGAGACATTTTTGTGTCGTCCGTAGATTGTCATCTGTGTGATGTGCCAGAAACAATTGAACATTGTTTTATAGGCTGCAGGAGATGCAATCTTATTTTGGGATGTGCTCCAACGAACTCTTCAAAAAGACTGTGTGCTAAATTCCCATTCCGTGCGATATCTCTTGCCAGCGAGTTGTAATGACATACCATTCGACATGTTTCTTCTCATTAGAATGCATAGCCTGTGGAAGACGCGCATGTTGACGCTGAGCCGATAGTTTCCTCAACAGCCCACTTCATTAGGCTGGTCACTCAGCTAAGAGATGTCTACGAGCAAATGGAATATCAACCAGAATGGTATACGGCATTGGTGAGGTGCTTATCCTTACCGCTGTTCTAGCATACAATTGGAAAATCAGTTACTTGATGTATTCGCTATAGAGGTGATTGCGAATTCTGTAGTGCCGTCTGTTCGACATTGTGTTGCGATAAGAGCATAATCAACATATTAGTTCTTTGTCTGTATTGAATTGCTTTCAAATGCTATCCTATGTTGAATAAATAGCATGAAAGAAAGAAAAAAAAATGTCTGGATAGCTGAGTGGTTATGATGCTGGCCTTCGAAGTGTGGGTACTTGGGTTCGAATCCCGCCTCGCCAAGGATTTTTTTTTTGCCAAGAATTGCTCTGTTTCTATTACTTTCTCTCTCTTTATTTCTCTCTGTCTGCACTCGTTCTCTCGCCCACCAGAGTTAATGCATCTCACGCCGGACAAATCGGCACACGTGTTCTGGAAGCGAAGAGGACGAAGAGGAAGAAGAGGTCGAAGGGAGCGCGTCCCGGTTCATGATGGTGATAATTTCTGTTCACCCATCACGGAACAATGCCTGGCGTAAACAGCTCCGATGGTAAAAGAATGCACAGACTTGATACAGTGTGGCAATGAATTCCGAGAAATGGTCCAGGCACCTAATGGTGAAGAGGGCTGAAGGAGGAAGAAGAACTTGACCCTTCGGCTGTTTCTGCCGATTTAGTGCAGCGATGTGTAAAAGCTCACTATACAATACTTACTCTCCCTGCTATTTATATAGCGGACAATGCACAAATACCGGTGTTCCGATTAGATTTGAGAATGCTGCTCGGCTGCACAACTTCCACACACTGCCACCAGATAAAAAAAAAATTTCACACGTTCCCTTACGCACTCGCCTAAGACGACTCGATGGCGAAAGCCATACTTTTTTTTCTAGTGAGTCGATTGGGATCCTTCCCCAACCTGCTAAAGCGTTGTGCACCCAACGTTGTTTGGCACTGACTCCAGGATCGGAGGCATTGCAAGTTTCTGCAACTCAGGTGGTTTTGCACTGCCTCTGTAATACGCCCACCTTTGACCAAGTAACGATGTCGTGTGATGACGTCATCATGTGACGCCGTGCCATGACATCATCAGTTTTGGTGACCTGTGACGCCACGATGACGTCATTATGAGAGGGCATCATGTGACGTCAACATTGTCGTCATTCGATTATGTAATCAAGTCACACAGTTGACTGCCGATTTTTTTTTTTTGCAGACAGAGAGATGCTCTTGATTGGAAAAACATTGTTGCCAGCGTCTGTATAACCGCTGGCATGCTACTTTGATTAGAGATGGAGAATGAGATTAAGATTCCAGAAGAGGGAAAAATTATAATAAAAAGAAAGAATGTAAACAAATATGAAATGTGCAAGTGAACCTGATACAAGTATTTACAACTAGGATGTCAGGTTTTCTATATGAAATAGACAATATTTAAAGCTTTCCGACGAGGCCAATTTCAGACAGGTAACTGAATAGTGGCTGTAAAACCCGTCGCTGTTTTGAAGGGCTGGGCATCGGATATAATATGCTGTGCAACGTTAACGATTCGTGGCAAATTATGTCCATTCGTCGCTCAAACAATTGTCTCCCCCTGTCGCTGTTTCCTAACTTTCCGAATTCCAAGTGTCGGTCTATGAGTTAGACGACGGCCTGAATACGAATGCATACGGTACATTCTTCAGACGTTCCATTGGTTGCTACCACGCAGTGCAATATCCTCTCTGGCACGGCGTGAAGATGATGCGCCGGCCTACGGGGGTGTACCCAATCGGCTGGGCGTGGCCGCAGTCGCGTAATCCTTTCTTGGACACGCCAGGCGTAACTCAACGATTACTCTCCATGCAAGGGGCAATCACTTATCTGTTTCTTTTTATTATCAAGGCGACAGCCTTAGATGCCTCATCAAATGCGAAAATTGACCAGCGTCTCCCGTCGGCGTCCACACGAGTAATGCAAAAAATCCTCATCACGTGATGACGCCACCATATGACGTCATCATGACATCCCCGATCGACCAAAATGTATGGTGACGTATTTATTCATAGTATTTATTGATCATGTGGCGTCACTTCACATGACGCCACATGATGACGTCATCACATCCATCTTGGCTTGGCCACCGGTGGGCCCATCACGGAGGCCCTGCAAAACCAGGTGAGGCACCTCCGATCCTGGAGGCAATGCAAAACCACATTAGGTGCAGATAGTTTTCGGAGGGTGGCCGGGCAGGAACAGTACATCGACTGAGAAAAAAAAAAAACATAGCTTTCGCCTTCCAGTCGTCTTAAGTGAGTGCACAAGAGACCCTGTGAATTTTTGTCTTGCGTTTTGCGCGAGCCTCTCTGTAGGTATCACGCGTGCAGATCGTGCAGTTGCGGACTGAATATTCGTTTCGTGTCATAGGCGTGCGTAGGGTTCTTCATTAGGGGAACAAGTTCTCTCCCCCCCTCCTTCCTACGAGTTGGTCGAGTCTGCAAGAAAACAAGTTTCACAATGGGTTCAAAAATTGAAATGAAGCGGTGACGTTCTTCTCACAACTGCCTGCCTTTGGTCCCCAGCCTTCTGGAGGTAAAGGTGGGTAAAGGTAAACATTTCTTCGAATGCAACATCAATGGTCCTTATCGTCAGAAGCCTGCATGGTCATGACTCTGCACTTGGAACAATGGCTGTGCAAATTCAAACGAGTAAAGTTATGGGGTAGGCTTTGAGCCCCTTTTCTATAATTCCGTTTTCCTTCTAAATTCCTGTAACCCATGGGCGGCGAAGCGATGGGGCAGTAAAGCGTGAGGGGGAAGGAGTCGCCCCCTACCAAAATTTTCGCCTTACCGCTCCCCCCCCCCCCCCCCCCCCACCCCGCACTACTACCTTGTTCTCGCCACAAGAGCAGACATAGTGAAAATGCAACGCATAATTTCCCTCCCCAAAGCCCATCCCCTCCGAAGGAACTCGCTTGTCGTGCAAACCCCACCTCCTCCCCCTTAAAAATATCCTGGCGCCGATCCTGCATTTCCCTGCAGCGGAATCATTCCAGGCTTTTATCACTCGCGTTTGTAAAAGTCGGCCGTAAAAGCTTTGGTGTCCGCAGAAAACCGCAGATGGGCATGCGCCACAGCAATTGGGCAAGCCCCGCTACCGAGTACAGCAGGTGCAAGCGTTAAACGAAAACTCGGCTCGGCGAAGTGGAACACTCGAAACACCTGAAAGAGAGAAAGAGATACAGAGAAAGAGACTATATATAGAGAGAAAGAAAGAAAATGAGAGAACGAAAGCTATCGAAAGAAAGAGAAAGAGAAAAATAGAAAGAAAAAATGAGAGAGAGAGAGAGAGAGAAAGACACGAAAAAGAAGGGGAAAAAACATATCAAGACAGTAAGAGAAGGAAAGGGAGAAATAAAGCGAAACAAAGAAGGAGAGAAAGAAGCAAAGAAAAAGAAAGAAAAGGAAGAGAAATAAAGATAGAAAGAGCTTTAAAGAAAGATGCAGATAGAGAGAGAAGGAAAGAAATAGAAGGCAACAGGTACAAAACACATAATCAAGAAACAGAGAGAAAGATAAGAAATAACGAAAAAAATAGAGAAACTAGGAAGGCCAACAAGCTCGGCTCTTCCTTCAGGCTCGGCACCACTGGAGTGAAGGTGTCATACTTTTTTTTCTTCGTTCCCGTGTACTCCAATAACGCTGTCCTCCCTCATGTACGAACAAGAACGAACGTTCGACAGTGATTTCTTTTTCTCTTGAATATGAATCCATCAGCAGATTTCGTTTCGTATCTGACGTTTTGAATATTCGCGCGCTCCTACCGCCAATGGTGACGCAACTGCCGACAAGCGTGTCCACGCGCAAATGGTGGCGCCATGCGGTGACATAATCCAGTAATAATCTCAGGCTTCGAGATCACCGCTGCTGCGCTGAGGTTAAGCGCTGCTCGCACGAGAAGAAACAAAATTCTATTGGTTTTTAAGTAGAACTCAAGTAGCGCAACACATCGTGACTATATTTGAACTGGTGTGAAATTTTATTACGAAACGACAGCAAGAAGAGATGCTCGAACAATTACAAAAAATTAATTTCGAGCAGCGTTGGTTTCGGGCATGGTTTCGGGTGGGCATTGTGGCGCCATCTCTCAGCGTTAGTACGCATTACGAACAGCGCGGTCTTGTTTTTTGTGTGTAGATGGCGCTACCTAAAGCGAAACTGTCATCTTTGGAAAGTGAGCGCGCTAAATTTAAACCTTCGCACCCTATTAACCACTGCTTAGTGAAGAAGCTTGTGTTCATAGCTGTCCCGCAGAGCTTTTGTTCAGGCATATAAAACAAACCAATTACGTGGATCAAGGTCGATATGTACACGACGTACGTACTAACATAATTCTGTAGTTTGGCTGTCAGTAGATTTCAAGCCTGCCAGATAGGCGATTATATATATTAACGCGGTAGCGTTAGAGAGCTCGTGTCGCAGAAATTCCGTTGTCGGCGTCGGCACCGTTGGTTGTGAGCGAAAAATCATCCGTGAGCGAAAAATCGAGAAAATAGCAAATAAAATAAACGATAAAATCTTCGGTCCCAATGAGGATCGAACCCAGGCCGTTCGCGTGGCAAGCAGGTGTCTTACCACAAAGCCACGATGTTGCTTGCAGCTGCTTCGGACAAAAACACCATGTAGTAGAAGGAGTCTCCTTAACGCATTTTGTTCGGCAGGTGTCACGACGAAAACAAGCCCATACGGTAGGCGCATTCGCGAGGCCATCAAACTACGTCGAAAAACGCCGGGATAGTGCAGCCATCGCCGCTAAATACACACACGAACTTTCAAACAGCTCTAAAAATGGACAACTATGTCCATCTAGAGGAAAACATATCAAGCCAAAGCAAGCGCTAGATAATGTGCTGCCATCTGTGAGGCATTGTGAGAAATATGTCTCGACTTTTCATGGCATCCGAGAGGGCCGGCGCGCGGTGTATATCTTGGAGGCCATGCGACTCTTGCTTTAGATCGAAAGCCTGTAAAATTCGCGCGCGTGCGTGTGTGAATGTAACAATACACATTAATAAGTATGCACTTAGTGGTTGAAGTGCGCACTAGGGGCCGGATTTCGCTATCGCGTTCAACTCTTAAAGGCGAAGCTTAAGGGTCCCCCAATTTTTGTGGGCATTTACTATGCACATCTTCTTCATCTGTACATTATCATCATCATAATGTATTTGGTTATGCATCCTCATCATCAGTGTGGGTATTAGTGTGTATATATATATATATATATATATATATGAAAGAAAACTAGTCACAGTGAAAAACATAACATTTATTCTGAGCTTTCGGCCGGGGACCGGCCTTTATTTGATAAAGGCCGGTCCCCGGCCGAAAGCTCAGAATAAATGTTATGTTTCTCACTGTGACTAGTTTTCTTTCATATAATTAAACCAATAGCCAGGAACATTCTTTCGAAACCTATAATATATATAAATATATATATATATATATATATATATATATATATATATATATATAATATATGTATGTATATATATATATCACACTTCAAGGGCAGCCATTTCTTTGAAATATGTTGACCAACATAGGCATAACTTATTGTAGAACAACAACGCGGAAGACGAAGACAGATTAAGCCACACAAACCCCACCACACCTAGCGCTAACTGTCATCTAAACTTTATTGCGGCGAAGAACGTAAGTAAATACCAACTACGTATGAGCACGTCGTCAATAAATAAAAAGAAAAACAAGGAAAGATGTCTTATGGACATCAACGCAAGAAGCTGCGAGCGCATGACGAAAGTGGTTAACATGACTGGTCAGCTGGCAAGTGCGCAATTTCTTTGTCCGATAATAAAAGAGACGAAGCGCTTACACATTTCAAGCCTGCTGCTTGAGATATAGGCAACGATATATATATATTGAAGCAAGCCGAGAGGCCTATACCTAGAAGAAGAAGAAGTGGAAACAAGACAACAAGACAAGGGGCAGGGGGGAGAAGACAATAAAGAAGAAGTTCGATAGAACAAGATGGAGTCTCTTGTGTTCAGTTAATAAGTGAAGTTTTATTACATATTTTGGCGCAGTCGGCTTTGACGATCCATGATGTGGGTTACCTTCTTCGTTCAGCCAGCCACAGACAGCCTGGTCTTCACGAAGTACGCGCTCCCTGGAGATCCGCCAGTCGATCTTCCCGTCGACGTGACGACAGGTGAGCTCATCTCAATAGTTCTCGAGAAGGCGTCTATGTCGCTCGACGAACTCTTGGAAAAAGAGTCTGTGAAGATAAACCTTCAAGTCTCCCTTTTCAACCGCCTTGTGACATCGAAACTAGAGAAGCCAGCTGCATCGGAGCCAACTTCCCATGCAGACCTCTCCGTTGTTCTGCAGGCGATTCAAGCTCAGCAGAAACAAGTTGTCCAACAAAATGAAATGATTCAACTCTTTTATCGGCGTTGAGCTTGAGAGACAGCCGTCCTACTGAGCTTGTGAAACCTGAACCGTTTGATAGTACGTCGGGCAATCCAGAGGCGTGGATTAGTTTCTTTGAATACGCCTGTAAACAGAACGGCTGGGACACCGACGGACAACGAGTGAACATATGCTCCCGTTTTTAAGTGGCATCGCACGAAAATGGTACGAGTTGCGTATCATAGGTCATGAATGTGATGCATGGAGCGCATGGAAGGAGAGCTTCATCTCATCATTCCGTGGGAGCCCACTTGAGCGATGGGATCAAGCCATTTTCCACCGCTACCGGTCTGGACCAGTGATCGAGTATTTCTTTGAAAAGCGTCGGTTGCTCCTACTTGCAGAGCCGGACCTTCCACTGACTTCCGTTATAACGCTCGTCATACACGGCTTACCGCGGGAATTGCAACGACAGGTTCAAGCTAGAGCGCCGAAAACTTTGGAGACATTGCGACAGTCCTTCAAGATATGGCCTGTCATTGGACGGAGAGGACAGAAAAGTCGCATCGAGATGTTCAAGGGACAGGATGGTCAGGAAACAAGGAGTTTCGTGCGCAGCCACCAAAGTCTTCGCAAGCGGCAAGTCACCGCGAGTCGTTGCACACTACCGAGATGGAGTCTATGACGGAAGGACGTATTTCGCAATTAGAAAAAAAACTAATAAATGAGGGTTCTCAGTCTGACCCTAAGACACAAAACGAGACTGTTTGTTTGACTTCTCCAAGCTTGTTGCATATAGACCTGGAGGTCAATGGACAACGCATACGCGCCCTGATAGACAGTGGGGCGTCTGTATCTATCCTCAAGAAAAGCAATGCTAATAATGAAGATATATTCCGAGGGAGATCTGTTCTTGTGCGTGGATACGATGGAAGCGAGAAAGAGTATCGTGAGTGGGTACGTCTGAAAGTGGACGTACCAGTCTAAAACTGCAGAAGTTGTTGCACTAGTTTTAGACGCAGTAGCGTACGACTTTCTCCTCTCTCGTCCAGATATGAAGCGGTTGAGATTGAATATTTATTGGAACGATGAAGTGTCTGTTGATAAAGAAGCTGACAAAACGGAGCCGGCACACAAAGAGGAACACCTACGGATACCGAACAAAGGCAGTGTAATTCCACAACTGTACCCCGAACTGGTTTGCTTGGGAGGGTATCCACCGGCGACTACAAATTTTGAGGTTCCCTTTCAGCTTTACGACAAAACAGTTGTGAAGAAAAAACCATATAACTTGACACGAGAGAAGAAAGCATGGCTAAAGGAAGAACTTCAAAAGATGTTAGATGCCAATGTAATTCGCCCGTCAGTGTCTCCATTTGCCTCGCCCTATTACCATTGCTCCAAAGGAAGACGGTAGCTGGCGCCTATGCACGGACTACAGAGCAGTAAATAGCCAGACACGCTGATTCCTTTCCCAATGCCGAGGAATCGACACCATCATCGATTGAAACGGGAGGCTGTACCTGCTTTTCTCGCATAGATCTGTGCAAGGGCTTCTGGCAGGTGCCTCTACAAGAAGACACCAAGCAATCACCGCATTTACAACATTCATTTGGCATATATTAATATAACCGCCTTCCTTTTGGATGGAAAAATTCACCGAGTTGGTTTCAGAAAATGATGAACGCAGTATTGGGACCCCTACATTGGACGCTTTTGCAACGTCTATGTAGACGACATCATCATTTACTCTAAAAGTGAAAAGCTCCATGAAGAACACCTGGCTCAATATACTGACAGCATTATCTGATGCTAGGTTAAAAGTTAATTTCAAAAAGAGTGAGTTCTTCAAAACCAAGGTCACCTTTCTCGGCAGAGTTTTAGACGGAACAACGAAGAACACAAAGGAAGAATCCGTGACTCGCATTACGAAACTAGCAAAGCCGTACGACGTACACTCTCTTCGTGTATTTCTAGGATTGGCGGGTCATTTTCGAGCCTTCATTCAAGATTATGCCCTGAAAAGTCGCTGCCTCACAAGACTGACGCAGAAGGATGTTCCCTTTTTGTTGGACAGAAGAATGTGACGACGCCTACAGAGAATTAGTTCGCATAATTTCTTCTGATCCAGTGCTGTGCTTACCAGACTTTTCGCTGCCCTTCGGATTGAACACCCATACTTCTCACTATGGCACAGGAGCCGTCTGGTATCAGCGAGATTCATCACGACAACAAAACCAACAGCTTCGTGTAGTTGGATACTACAGCTACACATTCAACAAGACCGAAATAAACTACACGACAACAGAAAAAGAAGCTCTTGCCGTTTTTAAAAGCCGTCCGCTACTTCCGGTCATATTTGGAAGGCGTGAAGTTCAAGCTTTATACAGACCACGAAGCCCTAACGTATATATTAAGGATGGCGGAATTGAAAGGAAAGGTTGCCCGTTGGGTGGGTGAACTTCAGCAATTTGACTTTGAGGTAACTCATCGCCCCGGAGCCTCCATGAAGGACGCGGATGCAATGTCGCGATTAGCGATTGTGCCCCCAGACGAAGAAGTTAATGCAGTGAAGATATGGGAAGGAACTGAGGTTTTGCAGCAAACTGAACATGGAAGAGTTGCCGTGCCAACTTCTTTAGTTCCAAAAATGCTAGAGTTGTATCATGACAGCCCCGAATCAGGCGGACACGATGGCTTTTGGAGAACCTACATGAAATTGACAAAGAGGTTCACATGGCCTCGCATGAAGCAAGACACAAAGACCTATGTATCATCCTGTCACAAATGCCAGATTAACAAAGTGAAATTCAAGCAACCAACGCAGAAAATGGCTATACCAACACATTCTAGCACGCCATTTGAAGTAGTTCATCTGGACTTTGCGGAACTACGGAAAAAGTCTGAAGGAGTTCAGAGGACACAAGCTTTCCTCTTGTGCATTGATGAGTGCACCAGAATGATCGCAGCAAGACCGGGCAAAGAAGACGCTAACAGCGTGATTTCTTTTCTGAGCAGGAAGATGTTCGACAACGTAAAGGTAATCGTCTCAGACAATGGACCTGCCTTCCGAAGTCGTCGGCTACAGGAATGGGCTGAAAGCGCAACATCAAGTTGCGGTTCACTGCGCCCTATCATCCTGCCGCAAATGGGTTAGCTGAGCGGGCGATCAGAGACGTTAAGCAGTACATTAGTATGTATCCATCATTTAAAGGTGGTTGGAAATGTTGTCTGGAAGCGGCAGTAGCTCACCACAACCGTTCATACACAACCGGACTGGGATGTACGCCTCTATTTGCTGCAACTGGGAGACCAACATATCTGCCTGCGGACGTAAGCCTTGGCATTGACAAGAACATAAACCTCCAAGAAGCGGCAAGATCAAAAGAAAGTGTATTAAGGTACCGTGAAAGAATGAAGAGAAATTTCGACAAGCGACAAAATACAGCATTGCCAGAACTCGAGGTCGGTGACTTAGTGCTGGTGAAAAGAGGACCGAGTCTCAACGCAGCCTACAAGGGCCCATTTCGCGTTATAAAGACGGCGAGTCAACAAGGACACTTGAAGACCATATGGTACATGGGTCCCAATGACACCGTGGAATCCGCTGCCATTGGAAATATATTCAAGTATCATCCCAGGAGGGATGTAAACCATGCTGGGGGGAATGAAGCAAGCCGAGGGGCCTATACCTAGAAGAAGAAGAAGTGGAAACAAGACAACAAGACAAGGGGCAGGGGGGAGAAGACAATAAAGAAGAAGTTCGATAGAACAAGATGGAGTCTCTTGTGTTCAGTTAATAAGTGAAGTTTTATTACATATATATATATATATATATATATATATATATATATATATATATATATATATATATATATATATATATATATATTCACGCGTCAACTGGTCTCCGTTATTGGCTAACACGTCACATTTACTAAACTCGGGCGGCAGCCGCACTGTTTACAGTGAGCACCAAGAAATGACGCAGAACATAGCACAAGCCACAAACACTTGTGTTTTGTGGCTTGTGCTATCTCGTGGCCTTCTGTATGGCTGAACAAGTGCGCTTTCGTTGAAACGATGTAATAAGATTTCGGGTGTTCACAACTTGCTCGAGGCCTCGGCAGCCGAACCTGACGGATCTACAAACTGCCCAATGGCCAGAGGCAAACCGTCCGTCTTGTCGGCGACCACGTATATGAAGGGTCTGTTCACGTGAAACGCGACCGCGGGAGTCGCCGTCGAGGCGTCGGCAGCTTCGGTCGCCGACGACGACGACGACGTCGACGTGATGGGGCCGACGTCGAGTGAGACGGCGTTCATGATGTTGGACACGTAGGCGTGACCGTGACGGCTGACCGCCGCCATGTTGGTCTGGAATTGGTCGAACAGGTGGCCGTGGCCCAGGGCGGTCAGTGCCGACTTGAGTCCACACACGGAGGTGACCTTGCGAAGGGAACTAATTAATTAATATCGGTGATTTTACGTGTCAAAACCACAATGTGATTATGGCGATGATTTCCTCACGGAAATCGTCACCTCAGTTGGACGACGAAGACAACAGGGGCGTAGCCAAGGGGGGGGGGTTCAACCCCCCCCGAAATTTTTCAGTTTTGCTTGCGTATATATACACGCACACATACAAACGCACGCACGAACATACATAAAGTAGGGGTGACCCCCCCCCCCCCCCGAAAAAAATTTCTGGCTACGCCCCTGGAAGACAAGAACAAAATCGCAGCCACCGGCAAGGTTCACGAAGTGACTCGAGCTTTTCTGACTGATTTTTACACTCCTCCCCCCCCCCCCCCCCTCCGGCTCCTTCGTCAATCGCCGCACCAGATGAGCAACGTAGTTTGACGCTCGAGCAAACAAGCAATAGCAGCGCTCAGGACAGCAGCGCTGACAACATGGCAGAATGTGGCAAGTGACGTCACTGGTATTCGCGGTCACCTGATAGTATTTGTTAACGAGTAGGTCACGGGGCCCCTGAGTGCTCCTCGAAATCGAAACTGCCTCCGGTCGTAACATACGAGCATATATCTAAACATTCGTCTCGCGCTGGGGCAAATGAGTTTCGTTGGCGCTATTAACGAGTAAGTAGCCAAGCCACTGATTAAGAGCAACAAACAAAGGTTCAAAAATGTTCTGTCACCACTCATTCAACGTGCGCTGACATCGCACAGTACACGGGCCTCTAGCATTTCGTTTTCATCGAAATGCGACCACCGCGGCCGCGATCGAACCCGTGACCTTTGGGTGGGCAGCCTAGCAGTATAGCCACTGTACCACCAAAGCGGACTTGGGATGGAAACAAACGTGTACGTTGTCGAGATTACGTGATACACCACTTTTAAGGCGAACTTCTTAGATGCCTCAGCAAACGCGAATATTGACCATCGGCGTTGGCGTCTTCGAGATTTAGCGAGACCTGAAGATACTTCGCAAGACCGGCTAGGCATCAACACGAGTGATGTAAAAGAAATCGTGCAATGATGTCCCTTCATGAAGTCATGATAACGTCACAGTTCGCAAAAAGTGTGACGTCATCATGACGTCATAGTTACGTCACTGTGGGGCCATTTAACCTGACGTCATCACATGTCGTCGTCGCTTGGTCATAGAAGAGCCGACCCAGGAGTTGAAGTAGCTGACTGGGCTAGTTAGTTATTCATACTGAAGATAAACAACGCAAAATAACGCACTAGAACTTAGTCTCACCTTGAAGCGAGGAAGAGTGATCTCGACAACACTTGGTTCCATCTCTGCCTGGAGGTTAAGCAACCAATCCGGGTTTGCGATGAGGTTCTTGCGGACAGCCGTCACGGTCGTGCCATGGGCAGGCACCAGGAGGAACAGGCTGAGGTTCCCAGACAGCAGAGGCAAGGCCATGGCGTCGAAATTGCGGTCAGGGAACTGCTTGTAGCCGAACGTTCCCACCGTGTGCATGGATTCGATGGACTGTGATTGCACCTCAGAGTTGAAGAACGGCAGCTGGACTCTGGGATTCTGGAAGGGCTGGTCGAACGCCACTTTCAGCGTGAGGACGCTCGCCGCCATGAACCTCGATGAGGAGTCGATCTCCGAGGTCTGGTCCAGGAGTAGCCGCAGGATTACCTTCAGTATCGAAACAATCGCTCAAATGCTTACGGCACGTGCATACACAGCGCAATGAACAAAAAAGTGCAGGACAGAGTGCTGACCTGCAAATAACTTAACTATTTCCAATTAATTTCCAATTAAGTGAACATTCTAAAAAGAAAGGACGTACTTGAAGTGTCTCTCTGTTACACAACAACAATTGTCATTTATCTCTAGAAGAACTTGACTATGGCTAAGTTCGTAGACGTTGCTACCTCCTGTGATGATCAGGTGAATGCACAGGCGTGCGCAGGGTTTTCCACTTTAGGGTTCATTTCCAGCTCAGCCCCCCCCCCCCATTTTATTGGCCGAGTCCGAAAGGAAAGATGCTTCGCAATGGACGCACATATGAAAATGAAGCGATGATGTGCTTTTGAGAACGGCCTGCCTTTAGCCCTCGGCTTTCCGGTGGCAAAGGTGGCAAGTAAACAGCTCTTGGCTCTGTTATGTAGAGAAGGCTATGTAATATATAAAAGTTGACAGTCCATTTAGATAACGCTAAGGAAATCACACGCAAAAGTGTATGCTTCGCGGGACACTCATTAAGTTACATTGGTATTAGCATTCGACTGCACTGTTTGCCCCACCTCCCCTCTGAAGCTTACGCACTTTTGCACTGTCTCCGGGATCGGCCTACTATTGTCCAAATGACGATGTCACTTGGAAATGACATCACTTGATCACGTGGCTTTTGATACATACCGTGTTCACGCGGACGCCGGTCGACGCCGGATTTTCGGACTCGCGAGATGTACAAGGTTTTCGCCTTAATGAAAAGCACACCTTTAAGACGTAGACATCAAGTAAATACAGTCTTTGTCAGCTCACCCGCGATGTCACTCGGCACGCCCACGCGTTCACGGCCACAAGCGCCGCCCTGCGGTCGAGGAAGTTGACCAACAGGACGTCGGCGCCGTAGTACGTGTCCAGGGACTGCCGGTACGTCCTGGTGACGTCAAAGTCGCGCTGCACGAACGCGGCCGCCTCGACGCGGACGCTGTCGTTGGGGAAGTGTGACAGGCGATGCAGGGAGTGCGCCATGACGTAGCGGATGTCCGGGTCCCTGAGCAGCTGCCAGTGGAGCGTCTCGAGGACGCGGTCTATGGTCCTGGCCACCGATCCTTCCAGCACGAGCGCGAACGACAGTGCGAGGGCCAGTGGAGACAGGAGCGTGTTGCGCTCGTTCCGCTCGGTGGCGCCACTGTACAGTTGATCTCGATTCATTTACTACGACCTACAACACACAACCTACGAAAATAAAAAAATGTAAGCTGCGCCCACAGAAACACGGCGCGTGTGTTCTTCACCTGTGAAAGACAATTGTGCTAGGTGGTTTCCACTCTAATAGGTGGTACTTTTTTTCGTCTAATGTAAGTACTACACATATTAGAAGTGAAAGGTTCGTTGGTATTACACAAAACATTAGGTTGGGCGCAGCGATGTCAGAATTCCTGACGAAATTTACCAGGACCTTCATGTTTCCCTACCTAAAACCAGCGATACAAACGTGCCTGTAACGGAAAAGTCAACTATATCTGAACACTCGAGAAGCGCTTGAAGTTAAGAAAATAGGTAAGCGCTATTGGTGGAGCATTTATGCAAATTCTTTCTGTGGGACGGACAGTGATTGCTGGGGCCGGAGCTGACACTTTTTCTTAGGTTTTAACCCAGTATGAGAGAGAACAATCGCAGCAATATAGCTTGCGTTGTGTCAGTAAATAGAGGACGGTACAAATTAAAGGGAAGCATAAACTTCACACAAATATACGTCCAGTGAACGTGGGAGTGTGTTGCGCTCTTTCCGTTCAGGGGTGCCACTGTATACGGGTCATAATTTCGGTTCACCTCAATTCGATTCTTTGATCACTACAAACTTCTTGAACCAGTAAATTCAAAAAAAGAAGCCATTGTCAAGAGTGCGAAGTACCTGTCCGGTCGGGACCCGTGGTAGTCCAGTACCTCCAGGGTGAGCGAGGTTGCGCCTTTATACAGTACATCTCTGGCCACCGTACTGAACACAGGTTCTTTCCGACTGGCGGAGACGTTCGCCACCACAACGACGATCAAAGCGCAAGCTACGCGGAGACGTGAAAAGAGGGAGTAAAGACCACGCAGCTCGTGCAACAGTCGTTATTTCTCAACAGCAATCTTAGACTATGACACGCACTCATGGCTGGTCAAGAGGTAGCTGGCGCACGCAGTAGTCTAGAAGTGTTCCTTTCTTTCCTCCAGGGCCTCACGACCGGCAGGCTACAAGTAGCTGGTCTACACACTGACTTGTAAGGCCTGCTACTTTTTGGGAGGTACCACGACTAGCATGCGTGACATGATCAAGAAGTGGCTAGTTTATTCTGTGACCTGGGCGGCGTACCACTTCCAGGAAGGCATCACGATTAGCGGGTGAAACATGGCCAAGGAGAATGTAGGGTCAGTAGTCTGCATTGATGACCTGCTACTTCCTGGAAGATGTAACGACCTACGTAGGGACTAGTGCATAGGTGTAAGGTCTAATGACCACGTTGCTTTGCGACACTGTATGCACTGTAACTGACTGGATTCCAAGAGAGGGCAAACGCGTGAGGGGAAGACAGAAAATTAGGTGGGTAGATGAGATTAAGAAGTTTGCAGGTATAACGTGGCAACAGAAAGCACAGGACCGGGTGGATTGGCGGAACATGGGAGAGGCCTTTGCCCTGCAGTGGGCGTAGACAGGCTGATGATGATGATGATGATGATGATGCTACCGTATAAAGCCGC
Source organism: Rhipicephalus sanguineus (assembly GCF_013339695.2). NCBI lineage: Eukaryota > Metazoa > Arthropoda > Arachnida > Ixodida > Ixodidae > Rhipicephalus > Rhipicephalus sanguineus. The sequence continues at coordinate 42,647,359 of NC_051186.1, read as the reverse complement.
AGTTTTCGTTTCGTTGGCTCTAGTATTCCGACTACCGGCACAGTGGAATCCCCTTTACGGAATTGTATGCCTAGCGACAAAAGGCAAACGTTAACTACCTGCGATAACTACCTGGATTCAGAAGCTTGCGCATGTCCCATCAGTGGTTGCGTAGACTCTGTGCCACGCTCAGCTGCGTTTTATCGAAGAAGGATTTTAGCTTCAGGAGGATGGTTGGTTGTTCCTCAGTTGCTTGGCGCAACCCACCCCATTGTCACCTGGTCGTTTCGTGGACGCACTTGTTGTTCTTCTTGTCGTCCATCGAAAGTGTGGCTCACACCCACTACGGTAATTTGGCCGGGAAGCCAGCGGACAACTCGACTTTATAGTGAAAGTTCTAAAATATCCTTGCTGCTTTGATGACGTGCTGTTGAGAAGTGAAAATCCGCTCTAGCTACTGTCTCTCAAGTAGTGGCACGTACCCACTACTGGGTCAATCCAGGAATGAGTCAAGGGCTTACTCGAAACACTACCCGAGCCTCATTACATAGCTGAAGCAAATGTGTAAATCTGCATTCATTTGCCAGAAATATACAGAGAAAAACTCACAAGGGTTCCCTATGGATTTGCCTGAGGCGATTCGAAGGTGAAAGCCATCTTCTCCTTTTTCTTCTCAGTCGATGTACTAACAATCACGCGCCATAAATGCACGTCATCATCGCCAGTGTGAGCCCACCACGGCTCCACAGCGAAAGCGCTCGACACGAACGTCAACGTCTCGAGCAGCCATGCCCAAAAGCTGGCGCCGCGTGATACGGGAGGCTACCTTGGCGTCTGTACCCACGTGCGTAGCCTGCTCCGTGATAGGCGTCGCCTTGCTACTCCTGTGCGCCGCAGTGTTCACCAAGGAGTACCTGCTGCCCGCTTACGCGAAGTTGCGCGCCGCGGCGTTCAAGGCCTCGGAGACCGAGGTTTCCTGGTCTCCCACCTACTGGACTCGTACACGACCGAACCCACTGCTTTGTAGTTCGACCGCGTGCAAGTGGACGTCGCAGAGCGTGCTCCAACACGTGTCCTGGCAAATCAACCCGTGCGATGACTTTTACGCCCACGTCTGCACCAGATGGAGCACACGATTCGAAGGCTTCGTTCAACCACCGACGCCTCTCTCGGCCGCCATCAAGCTGTTTGAAGACCTGCAGCAACTCTTCCGACGTTACACCTCCGCCAAGAAGGAGGCTCTCAACGGAGCCGAAGCCGGTCCGGACGACAACTTCTTTTCGCAGATGATTTGGGTGTACGACGAGTGTCGCAAGGCGGCAGCCAACGGCGATCGTCTGGTAGCGCGAGAGCTGGACGCCACCTTGGACGAGCTAGGCCTAATGTCGTGGGAGAACCGACAGCTGCCCCAAGTGGTCGCGCGAGTCGACAGGCTGCTGAGGCTCGGCGCGCTGTTCACGGTCGCGGTGAAGCCAAGTCGCAACTTTCCGTGCAACGGTGACAAGAATTGCTTCTTCCTTGCCATGGGGCCTCCGGAGACGCCGTACCGTCGCTTCATGTTGAAGACGCCGGGAGACTCCGAGACGCGTTACCTGAAGTTAGTGGACGGGGCGCTGTGCGCGTGGAACGCGAGTAATCACGCTTGCGGTTTGACGCAGGAAGCGTTCATATCGGTAACGACGGAAAAGCAAGGACCACGTAGCAACGCGTCTGGCGCAACAGATGAATCGCCGACTGGGAATTACTCGACTGCGGCACAGATCGTAGCTCTCGAGCGAGAACTAGACTCGGCAACGCTGCTGACCGGAGGCCCGCACGACACGTCACCGAGGTACAACGCGGTCGATCTCAATGACCTCCCGTCTTCTGAAGCTTGGAACTGGACGACGTACTTTGACACACTCCTCGCGGGATCCAACGACTCCATCGACGACAACGTCGTCATTTCGGTGAGTGACGCCTTGTCCATCCAAGACCTCTGGCGCGTCATCAACTCCAGCTTGAACTACATCGTGGTTAACTACGTCAAGTTTAGGGTACTCGTCGAGCTATCACCTTTCCTCGGCAGAGAAGGCGAAGACCTGTTGACGCTCATGCACGACCTCGAAGCCTATGGCCTGAAGCACAGGCAGGCGGCCTGCTTCGCAACTCTGGAGAATCTGTACAAGTACGGGCTGGGCATCGCTTCGAAGCTCACCGCCAGCAGGGAATACGCGACCGTGCAGCGATCCTACTTGGACAAGCAGATGAGGCAGCAGTTCAAGACGGCCAAGAGGACGCTGAAGGCGTTGCTCGCGGCCAACAGGTCCTGGATCGGCGACGCCGTCAAGGACGCGACGCGCAAGTTGAACGGCATGATGTTCGAGTTCGGCGCGCGGAGCGACCTCGTCGAGTACGAGCTCTACCGCGACACGCGCGCTTCGACGACATCGCCTAACCCTAACGGAACGACGAGTATCCTGACAAGCGTCTTCAGGATTCGCGCGCACGCCTCGTTCCTCTACTGGAACGCGTACGGATCCACGTCGTCACCTGGATTCGACAACCGATTCGCCGCGTCGTCTCTGTGGGCGGCGCACGAATACCAGAGGTTCAGGAACTCTCTGTTCCTGCCTTACGCCGTGGTGAGCCTACTGAACGGAGTAAGCAACGCGATACACCCCGTCTTCTACCCGATCGTAACGCCGCACGTCGTGAGAGGCGTGATCCGGGCGCTGACAATCGAAGACACCGGCAACGTCGACGTCCACGATGGCGTCGATGAGCAATGGCGGATTGGTTCCGAGGCTCAAGGACGTCTCAGAAACGTCCAGGACTGCCTCGCCCACCACTACTCGACGGCGCCCTCCGCGGATCGAGTCTTGAACCTGACGGAACTGGACTTCTTGGACAACGCCATGATCTACCCTTTGTACATGATCTACCGTGCCGCAATTGCTAGAAGTAACGCGCCGCGGTTTTTCCTGAAGGTGCCTGGCGGCGTCTGCAACGAGGCCCAGGTCTTCTTCTACAACCTCGCCGCCGGCATGTGCGATTGGGCGAATTTGACGACCTATTGGGGTCGCCAGAGGAAGTACGGCGTGACGCCCGCCAGGTGGCGCGTCAACGTGCCGCTCAGGAACTTTCGGTTCTTCGCGGAAGCGTTCCGCTGTGCGCCCGACGCGTACATGAACCCGACTATAGAGTGCAACTTGTGGAAATCGCCGCGTACCGTTTCGGTAACGCGGTTGTAGTTGCGTGCAACGAATTCGAGGTAAAAGGCTCGGCCGCAAATGCCTTCGCGTTTCGCCGGCCAATAGACGACATACGATACGTGAAGTCTTCGTTATGGTAACTTAGATGAGTGCGATGCTTGCTTAGGTCATCTTAAGATGAAATCCTGAAGCAGCTATGTTGGCGATCTCGTCCACGGTACTTGCACGAGAGATTTCAAGACGGTCTCGCAAGGGTCCCGCGAGGTCTCCCCGAAAACCCACCTGACCTTGTTTGAGTGATGACGTGACATCATGGCGTTGTCATGTGACGTAATGATGAGGTCACAGATAAAAATTAATTACATGATTCTGACGTCACATTCTGACGTAAGCACACGACATCGTTGCTTGGTCAAGGTGGGCGGATCACGAAGGCAGTCCAAAGCAAATGGGGGGGGGGGGGGTGTAGATCATTACAATCGACGGATTGGAAAAAGAAGATGGCTTTCGCCTTCTAGTCTGTCTTAGGCGAATGCAAAACGGAGCGTGTGAATATTTTACTGCTGCCTGTATCATAGTGGATTGTTACCGCTAGTTCGTTGCATTTCAGTTTAATTTTCTTCTCTATAGTGCCATGAACAAACTGCTTAAAAGTGTTGGTTCAATATAGCAAAGATGCACTTGAATCTGAATTGGTTTATACCTTCGGTACGCATACGAAGATTAAAAAACTTGGAGGATGCTTGAGCTTCGCCTTTAAGAGTAGAACGCGATAGCGCTATCGGGCCCCGAGCGTATATCATCTCAACTGCTAGCCATACCTTCGAACCGTGTCGCAACGAAACGAACGTCTGTGCGCGTAACATTGGGCGTTCCAAACTATCCTACAGAATGCCTACTGCAAGTACAGTTGCGCAGTGCCCACCACGCCATAATCATTCCTTTTGCGAATCGGCGAAGGGCCGACTACGCGTCCGTAAGGCAACACGCGAACCTACGCAGCTGCTCACTTTGTTGATGCTTTTGTTGTTGATGATGATTAAATATGTCTGAGCGCTTTGTAACGGGTGGGCCTTTAAAACACCCACTCGTTGCGCAATTCACATTTTGACGCCTGGGACGGTTCTATGCTTCTGCCACGCAATATTACATGCGTTAAGCAGACTCCTCCCAGTACAAGACATTCATATAGGGTTTTTTTCGAAGCTGTTTCAAGCAATGGCGTGGCTCTGTGGTAGAGCACCCACTTGCCACGCAGGAGGCCTGGGTTCTATTCGCACTCGGACCAAAGTTTTTTTATTTATATTTTATTTGCATCTTTCTCGATTTTGCGGTCACGGAAAACACTGATTATTCGCTCACAGCCAACGACGCCGACACCGATGCCGACACCGACACCGGAATTTTTGCGAAACGCGCTATCTGCCGCTGTCTCGTTAAAACATGCCCTGATGATGTTCCGACCCAAATGCCGTCACATTTACAAACGAAGAGTGTAAAAACCATAGGCGTGCGCAGGGTTCCTCATCAGGGGGGGGGGGGGGACGAAGGTTCATCGCAGCGCCCCCCACCCTACTAAGTCAATGTATGGGGGCAGATTTTACGCCCCCCCCCCCTCTTAGGTGACTAGAAGGGTCAATGTACGGGGCAGATTTTGCGCCCTCCCCCCCTGCCCCCCCCCCCTCCTGTGCGCACACCTATGGTAAAAACAACGTGACACGTACAGTGGCGTCCTCTATAAATTGCAACGTGCTGCTCGTGGTCAAAGCGGCGGCAACACTGCGCGGTGGCGGCGACATATAAAACAATCAGTGACGTAAACACTGTTTCAACTACTGGTGTTTCCAAAACCAATTTCACGTTTGCCGGTTTTACAGTGTAGGCTTGGGGCCCCTTGAACATTGGCTACCGTGCTTCAACTCATATTGAGCACCACTGTATATCAGTTCAGTTCAGTTTATTTAGCATACTTTTTCAACAACAGTGTTAAAGTACAATGATTCAATATTTTTATACAATGGTAATGGTCAACACAAGAATAGGCAAATATGATGAAAGAGAGAAAAATGCAAGGACAGGAATTAATGTTAGATCGACGCAAATAATTTCTCCTCGAGCCCTCGTATCGCGACGCAACATCGATTACGCCAGATTACCACGGAGGTTGTTCAATGTAGCACCTTACACCGCAGCCGTACTGATATAAAGAGGGATGTCTAAAAAGATGGACGTGCCGTACGTACTTTATCGACGTCCGTGATCTCCCAGTATCTCGGGAACACGTAATATACATTGGAACAGATTGAAAATGGCTCCCTAAAGAAATACAAAAAAGAAGTAGGAGTCTCCGGCAAAATCGGGTGTTTTAACCCCTTTTTTTCTTTGCTGGCCGCTCGTTAGTCACGGGAAGTCGACGGAGGGTGGGATGGCGACGCGCCTTCGCGAGGCATACCGGAAGTGTTTTACGGAGTGAGCCAAGTGGGAGGTGATTCGCCCCCCATCGCCCCCTTCACCCCTTCACCCCCTCCCCATACCACCTTACTGTCACACACACAAGGACTCATTCATGTAGAAGGCGAGGGATGGTGGTATTAAACGCAGGGGGAGTCGCATTACCGTATGGTCTCCACCATCGCGGCAGCTCACGAAGATATTCGCGAGGGCACGGCGAAATGCCGACCGGAAACAGAGATGAGCCCATATCCGTTTTTGTCTGAAATCGTCCTCTCCCGGGGAGGTCGTAACCGTAAGAGCAGCCGTTTCCGGTTCCGGTAGGCCACGTGACATACTGCCCGCCCGTTACGCGCGGAAGAAGAGCTCCCGCGATTCCTTTTTTTCTGAAAGCGGCCGAAACAGAATAAGTCATAAGTTTCTCGTATGGCACGAGTAGTGCTTTCTTTGTCTCTTTTCTTTCTTTTTATTGCTTGTTTTTTTCTTTCTGTAGTCGGACATCAGAATGGCTTCAAAAGAACCAGGAGAAAAAATGTAGACGATTTTATTCTCCTTTTATAATATTTTTGTTATTAATTTCACGTTATGATCGAACAGACTCATTTCAATAAAGTTGGAAAAGAGAAATTTCTCTTACAGGCGATATTAAAAATGGGTTGTTGTACGATATAGCCTCCTACAGGAAATATGCGCTGTCGTGATTCTTTTTCTTCTAATCCCGTAGGCGCCCTAAAGCTTGGCTTTCAAGGAAAACCCGATTTAATAGCGTCGTATGTAGTGAGATGCTTAAAAACGACGTGCTTTATGGTTGTAATAAGTCTGAGACGTGACGTCATTAAGTCTATATGTAAGCGCGTCGCGCCTGTCAGGAGCTTTAGTACGCCATTCCGGTAAATCTGACATCCCAGCCTCGTGTTATCGTAGCTTTCTGGCGTCTGCCATGACGTACTACATATGAAGCACTTTTAATGACATTTAGCGAAGTGTAACGTTAGGCAAGTTGGGCACCAACTAGCGCCTCATCTTGTCTTCTCTCGTTTTTTCCTTCGTTCTGAGTTCGCGCCACAATTCTTCGTTTAATAATCTGCGCACTGCGCATCCCATTTCGTTCCTTCTACGGACGGCTACTGCGCATGTGTACTCCGTCTTACCCTTCTCAAGACGCAGGAAGCTGCGCTTTTATTTACAAGTACGCAACCTTTATTAAATAACCCTCGTTCTATAACATCGACGGAGCAGTGACTACGCGCTCTATCTTATCCTTCCGAAGACGCCAAAACCTGCACCTTTTATTAATAACAACGTCCAGCCTGTGACCCGCCTTGCGTTCTTGCCTTTTTTGGGCAGCTTATAGCATAGCATGAAAGTAAGCAATGTATGACAACAACACCCGCTCTCCTTGTCAGCTTCTCTTTCGCTGTTTTCCTTTTATGCTCCATTTCGTACTCCATCGCGAACGTTCCTAGGTTTCTCCCCCTGCGAGTCGCGCTTCGCCTCCGAGCAGCGTCAGCTGCCAGTGACGGGACCTCAGTTGCACCTGACTCCGGCGTCGGGTCGCGCCGACGCACCCCCCCCCCCCTTTCTACTCTATCCCCGCTGGCCAAAACAAACGTCCCAGCCAGAAACGATAACGGTCCGCCGTCGCACTCACCCCCCTTCTCTCCCCCCCCCCCCCCGACCGCTACACGCACACACCCAATTCCACCGTTCACGCCATTCCCTTCCCGTTAAAAACAAAAGCAAACACTCCTGTACAACTGGCTTCTCTGCACGAACGCGGTGCACAAGGCTAAGAGTGCTTGCAGGGGCGCAAGCGAGGAGGAAGAAAGAGTGTGAGTGAAAGTGCTTGTGGAGGGAATATCGCCTCTTCTTCTCCATAAACGCTTTCTACTACTCTTTCTTTCTCTTTTATCTACATATATCTTTTCACGGACTACGGCAAGCACCTTTCTCTGAATGTGTGCACCTTGGTCACGCAGAAAAGCCAGCCTTACAGGGGCACTTGTTTTTCCATCGTTTCTTTGCGCTCCCGGCAAGCCGGCTTGTCATTGTGCACCGCATTCACGCGGTGAAGCCAGTTGTACAGGAACGTTTCCTTTCCTTTTTTTTACTATTGCAAGCCGGCTTCTCCTTTGTGCACGTCGTTTGCGCAGAGAAGCGAGCCTGTGCGGAGCGCTGCCACAACTTTCCGCTTCGCTCGCTTCGTTGTGCCGTGCGCCGCAGGGAACCACCGGGCATCGAGCGAGGTAATTGGAAAGAGCCGGCCGCTACGAACGACATTGGAGAGAAACTGTCGGCTTCATGCTGTGACTGTCGCATGAGATAAACACCGCGGGGTCCCAAAACGTCCCTATACAGTTTGCGCAAGCACAGCGACACGTGGTTATCGAAGTGATTGGCCGAGCGTACCGCACGCCTCCCTGTGGTGTTACCCGGGCGTACTGGCAGTTGTTGTTGCAACGAAGGGGGAACAAACGCAACACCTGCTGGGTGAACGAACAAACTTACAAAACGTTCGGAACCCTGAATGAATCGGCGTATTCGAATGGGTTCCGATTACAACACAGCTCGCATTGTGTCCCTTCGCGTGCGTAGTGTAGTGAAGCGGATGACAGGGAATCTAAACCGCAATCCACTGTTTACCGGAGTGTGTAGGCAGGTGGTGGTCCTCAAAGGTGTTACGAAGGCGTCTTCGCGTTTCCGTAGGTGTGCGCGTATAAATGGCCCACCCACTTACTCCAAGCGAAGCCGCGCGAAGATTGCGTAATTAACTGTCGTTCGAACAAAGCAACCCGTTGCGTACAGGCGCCTGCGAAGTGGAGAAATAAGGTGTTACGAATGCGTCGTAGTGTTGTTTGTGTCGGCGTGCGCGCGCGAAACGGCCCACGTACACGCCCGAATAATTGCGAAATCATCTCGGGTTCAAGCGAAGCCCCACCTGCAGCGTAAGACATCTTCACTGCTTAACATAGACGATTTGCGGTGCAGCTTTTCTTGCCGCGATAAAGATTAGCGTCTTTATTTTTTACACGTGACATTGCGAGTGGGATGCGTTCTCGGCATTATAGGGAACCAGCGCTGGAGTTTCCGCGGTGTGGGCAGTGCCGCCCTGGCGGTCAAAGCGCGCATACTCCAGCCGCTCCCGCGGGCGAGAGGCGACTGGTTGAGGCGATGCTGGCGCGTATAGCCGAAACAAAACTAAATGATGCTGGCGGTACTGTTGCGCATTCAAGTGCCACAATACGTAGAAATGAGGGAGGACGTATTCTTCTATGCTTTTGCTTCTGAAACATATGAACAGGAACGGATGCGGCGTGCATCCCGGCAGTCAGGCGAGCACAGTAATTTCTGCTCTTGCTCTCCTGTCTAGCGGCGTCGGGCTGGTTTCTAAACCGAATTGCGCGTGTCTGCTAGATTTATTCGATATTGAGGGCCACCAGTGGAAACCGGGGCCAACGAGCAGAATTTAATCGGTGTTTTGTCGTAAATAAAACATACATATTATGCAGCATGCGGCATATGTAACAATCTTTTCATCTGACCACCACCAGGCTCCTTCTGATGCCACCGCGTGCAGTGAATATGATACGATAGGCAGGTAGTCTACATTATTTGCGAACAGTTACGCAGAAGGAAAGCTGTCTGTCTACGAGATGCGACCAGGGGCACGTTCGCCGAAGCCGCTGAACTGTTATGAGAAATACGCACCGCGATGGATGCCTCCGTTGAACTTCACTTGTGCTACAGACAGAGTTGTTGTCGCGAACAAAGCAGCGGACTACTCGAAGCGTAGCTTTCTGGAGTCAGCCGATGCGGTAAAGCTCCTTTGTGCATTGGCTGCCGTGGCGAAGTGACATCGCAATTTATGCCTCGCTAGAAAAGGGTCAAATGTCTTGGATTTTTACTCGCCGTTTAATTCGCCTAACGTACTGTGTTAGTTTTTTCGCTTGCCTGTGCCTGCTTAGAATAAACGTGTTTGATCAACATCGACAATTGCTGGCGTTTTACGGGCCAAACAAGGTATGATTATGAGGAACGCCGTAGTGTCGGAATCAGGATTAATTTTGACCGCTTGGGGTTCTTTAATGTGCACATAAATCTCAGTATGCGGGTGTTCTTTGTATTTCAACCCCATCGAAATGCGGCCACCGTGGCCGGGAATCTATCCGCGCCCTCGAGCATAACAGCACGACACCATACATGCTATGCTAGCACGGTGGTTTGCTTGATCAACGTCCGCATGCATACATACCGCGGGCTGGGCATACATATACCACGGCAGAAAAACGTTGACGCACCTATTCCTTGCCTCTTACTTTTTTTTTTACTGCGGTAGTGCGCAGCTGGTATCGACACAGCACGTACTTATGAACGGAGGCTTGTGAGCCTGCACTAGCTTGACACAAGTCCCAGGACACAACCAGAAAATGTTGACGACGGAGTCGCCACCACGGCACACCACTGTCTCTTCGACGCGGTATGCACTGACGTAGTCTGCTTTGCAGGGCTTCTCTCCGTTTTCCAGTGCTTTCCTGAGAAAGTAACCTTCAGACAAAGTTATTTTTATTTCTAAACTATAGAGCAGTATTATTGGTGCAATGACTGCTCGAGCTGTTCGCGCCAAAATGAAGCACGGGGACGGTGCACGCGCGTGCGCTCACCGCGGCACAGTGCGGCCGGTCGTCTTAGTGCGAGCGGCATGGCCTCCGAGATTAGCCGGCGGCGCGGAGGCCATGCGAGCGGCTGAGTTATGTCGCGACTCCCCGCCAGGCGCCCTTTTTCGGCGCGCCACCTATCCAGCGCTGGTCTCCCATAGCCAGTTACACCCAAGGAGGTTAAAAAAAATTGCTGGAGTGGCGATTATTGCGCAATAGTGAAGCCGTGCCCACCAAAAGATGGCGGCTGCGCCCGCCATCTTTCTAGGGGCACGATAAACCATCGGCGTTTGGCGAATGGAAGCGAGCGTTTTCCACGCACGCCAGAGAAGTTTAATATGGCAACTTTTAAGGGTCAGATACTACTGCAAGTGTATCTTTGTGTTACTAGTTTTCTTAAGTAAGCCTCAAAGTCATGGCAAATTTTATTGGATATCAATCGTCAATACTCCTCTCGACGGGTTACGTTTGTCGGCAACAATGATCTTTTATTTTGTAATTAACGTATCATTTACACTAACAGATCAAGACCATTTGATCTCTAAGTAGGCACCACCAGAAAAGAGCATGTTTCCGAGCTCTTTGGTGGGCAAAAGCTGGCTTCACTTTCGCTGGCAAGGCGTTTCGAGAGCTTCCACTCCAGAATTTTTTTTAAACCTCCTTGGTTACACCCGAACAAAAAAATGCAAACTCCGCGCATAGAGCCACGGAACGCCCGCCATTCAGCTGTGAAAGACAGTCGTGCTTGCTCTGTTGCGCAACTAATTTAAATACTAAGCATATAGAGAGATAAAGGTTCGTCATTACTGTCTAAAACGTTACGTTTGGTGGAACAGCGATGTCAAAATCGTTGACAAAATATATCAGGACGTTCAAGTTTCAGACCTAAAACGAGCGACACTTTGAGATACAGACACAACCGTGTCTGTATATGAAAGCCAACCATCTGAAACGCTCGAGAAGTGTCTGGTGCTGCTTGACGACACAAAAATGATTAAGCGCTATTGTCATTTTGTCTTAAGGCGTAGCCGACTGTAGTCATTCGGTGTAGCGGCTTTGCGAAAGCAACGCCATAGTGATGACGTGACGGCGTCCCCCCTCCACCGCCCCCCTATTTATTGATGTGCGTAGGACGCCCTAGATAAGGTTCGGTGTGCGGATGCAAGCCTTCCTGCTTCAGCAAACGAACAGCACTGGGAACTCGCTCACCGTTACGTGAAACGTATTACGTCGTATTCTATTCGCAGACCTTTGCAGACTGCGTCGTGCGTTTGACAATCTGTTGACGCCGTTATATACGCCATGCAAAAGCGGTTATTGCGCAACGAGCCTACATATGTAAGGATGCGCTAGCGTATGGCTCGCGGCTATTGATATAACACCGCGACTTAGGCTATTCATAGTCTCTAACAGGTCGCGGGATCGAATACCGGCCGCGGTAGGCACATTTTTGATTGAGGCGATACGTTAGAGACCCATGTGCTAGATTTAACTCCATGTGATCAAAATTTGCGGAGCCATTCCATTATGACGTGCCTCATAATCACATCCTGGTCTTGGCACGTAAAACCGCACATTATTATTATTATTATTATTATTATTATTATTATTATTATTATTATTATTATTATTATTATTATTATTATTATTATTATTATTATTATTATTATTATTATTATTATTATTATATTATTATTGACAATAAACTCACTTATTTGTGCTCCGTCTCGGCGCGCAGTTTGACCAAGATGTCGCCTAATTATACATTTCGCTTGCAGCAATCGCCCCAACAAAGTGGTGGCAACCTAATTGAACTGCAGAGTTGCACACAGATTCCGCGCGCCGGCTACAAAAACCTCAAACTTGTCGCCCCATCCCAATACCCCTGCCCACCCAGCCATATTCTTGATTCTCACGCCATTGTGAACACGGAGTGCGCGCATGGCGGGCAGCAGGGGTTCGGGTTGTGGCTCACAGTCCAATTGGTCCCTATATGTTCCTGTTCATTGTATGCTGCCGCTTGCACCAAACACTCGCACCGCGAACGATCCACGGGAGCGTGGGGTAGAATGAACGGGGTGTTGTTGGAGGAACTGGGGAGAACAGGGCTGCGGGGAAGGGAACGACGTGTCAGATAGAATACCGTATATACGCGCTATATACGTGCAACGAGGGTTACCAAAGAGTTATACATAGTTTCTTACAGTTACCTAGAGGAAGGAACAACTGGCGCTTCGACGCTGTTGTACGCATGGGAATGCGGAGGTGTGTCCGATTCGAATTGGCATCGTTCACGAAGAGCGCGGACACCTCGGGGTGTTCGGGCAGGCTTTTTCTTTGCTGGTACTCTAACTTACTTCAAATCTGACTGAGTGTTTGATTACAACGTCTCAACGTGTGTAAGGTAGAAATGATCGCAGCGGAGGCGCTCAAAGTTCTTGAGAACAGCGCAAACAACATAATTTCTTTGAACCTACCGAACCTTCCGCATGAGCGTGCAATCAACGCACTTTCCCTAGTCAAGATTTCGTATTTATTTTTCTGTTTATGAGAATTACGGGTGTCCGACACATCTGTCCCATCATCGCTGAATGTGGTAAGCTTCAGTGATCGCCATTATCGTGTTTTACACTGTTTATATATCTTTAAGGTGTGATGCCTTCCATACGACCATAATGCGTGACTTGGGTACGTGATAATCTACATTCTGATGTGTCATGGGCGTGCACGCAGTGAAGAAAAGGGGGGAGAGGCTGAGCACCCCCCTAGTCACTGAAGGGGGGGGGGGGTGGCAAGTCTGCCCCCAAAACTTTCCTCAGTCGGACCTGTACCTTCATTGTTTAATGTGCAACGTTATGGCTATGCAGGTTTTTGGCGACAATGGCTGCTGAGGACCCCAGATGTTGCATTCCAAGAGCTACTTACTTAACCCTCTACCGCAGGAAAATTGGGGACCAAAGGCAGGCCGTTGTGAGCAGCACGTCATCGCCTCCTTTTAACGTTTGTATCCATCGCAAAGGTTGTTTTCTTTTTCTTTGGGACTCGACTAAAGCGTTGGAGGAAAGGTGAGGGAGGAGCAGCGGTGAAACTTGGTTTTCCTAATGAAAAAAACCAGCGCACCCCTATGCGAAGTTCTCATAAAGTCGTGAGAGGCAGTTTTTTTAAAGCTTGGCTTTGATTACGTGTGTGCGTATGTTTGTTTTCGGGAATGCGTGTACTCTCCTATGAACAAGGCTAACCGAGATCGTTCGATTTAAGTTGATGCGGAATGACATACCGAGCTTTTGAAACAGCGTGGCAAGAGCTTCAGATCCGGACATAACTTTCGCGTGATCGGACGCGCACTTGATTCTCGGCCACGGCGGCCGCGATTCGAATAAGGAGTGGACATGCAGGAACGCCCGCGCACTTATGCTTAAGTGCAAAATAAGGAATTCCGGGTAATAAAACTTCTCCCGGAGTTCCTACAGTATGGGATGCCTTGTAATCATACCGTACTTTTGACTCGTGAAATCTTGGCATAATAACTTCTTTTTGTCATAATCTAACCAGGTTTTCTGTTTCATAGGTGTATGCACGCTAGTCATTTTCTGTACACCCATCGAAAAGATCGCCAGAACACGACGCACCGTTTGGGACATCGCTGCACAGAACTGTATGTACACACGGACACGTGAACGTGTCACAGCCCTCAGCGTTTGGCACTAGGCGGGACGACTGACTACAGCGTGTCATATAATAAGGACTCCCTACGCTTTTTTTTTCTCTTTTAATCTGTTTCGTTCGTATCGTTCAATACCCCGGTATATGCCGTGGACAAGCCGGGAGGCGAGCGTGTGTATGGAACGTCAGCTGGCGCCACCTGGTGTTGAGGGCTGGAGAGAGAATGAGCCGTCGGGTGTAGTTACCCGTGGAAACACCAAGGGAAACACACACACCGACACGCGCTCGCTTGCGCTGCACGCATAGATGCTGTAGGGGCCTTAGTCCGCGCACAGACACCTCAGCACTGTTCTTGATAGTAGCCTCAGCACGTGGTGACAGAAAAAAAGACAAAAAAAAAAACGAAGCGTGCGTGACCCCTGCCGTGCGATACCAACATGCGTCTATGACAGCCGTTTACACCGGCTGGCTTGCGCTAAGCGTGCCTTCCTGTACGGCACGCAGGCCGCGTGGACAGGTTGGAAGAATCGGGGGGATAGACTTATCTGTCTATGAAAGAGATAATTGACCACTACCTGTTTATTGAGCGAAGCCGCAAGGAAGCCCATACGAATTTCTCAGAAGGGAAAGCTTCTAAGAATAAATACGAGCTTCCGCACCCACAACAACGGCGCGCCTGCGATTCATCTGCACAAGAAAGTCGTGATGGGTGGTTTCCGTTCTAACCGCCAGTACTTTATCGCTGCTAATACAAATACTGTACATACCATAAGAACTAAACGTTCGTCGCCCCTACTTATGTTACGTTTGGCTGAGCACTGACGTCGGAATATTTGCTGAGATTTGGCAGGAAGTTCAAGTTTTACACTGAAAACCAGCGACACGAACATGCTTCTATATGGGGAAATCAGTTGCCTAAATTACGCGAAAGGTGCTTGACGTCACGGAAATGAGCAAATGCGATTGGTTAGCGCATCGACGGCTGTGGGAGGCACTTGCATTTATTCTTAGGTTGTGACCGACTATAGTTGAAGAAAAATTCGTCCTGGTCCGGTAATCGAACGTGGGATCAACGCCTTTCCGGGAAGGTCACTATATCAAATTACCTAACCAGGCTGCTAACAGCTGGAAGCGCGAGGGCGAATTAGTCGATGACTTGAAGCATATGGACAGAGGTCCTCTGTCTATGCTATACTGTTTGTCTATCGTCATCATCAGGGTGACTACGACCACTGCCAATTAACCTGGTCCCGCGCTTTGCTGCGGCCACCTTGTCCCCGCAAACTTCTTAATCTCATCTGCCCACCTAACTTCCTGCCCACTATACTCGCGCGCTTGCCTTCATTGGAATCCAATCTGTTACTCTTAATCACCAATGGTTATATTGCCTTCGTGTTACTTGCCTATCTGTATATGCCTCAATTTATCTTCAGTCGTTTGTCTTATCTACGGGCAATAACTTCCTCTATCCACTTCGGTCGCTAGTTATACTTTTGACAGGGCTAGCCGATTGGGCTTAGTGATGCATAATCTTTGGATTACAGCACGAAAGTTGAATGCGGACGACAACGGAAGACAGGGACAATGCTTTTATATCTGTTTTTCTTCAACAGCTGTATACGTTCACCATTGTCGGTGTGAACCTCAGATTACGTAGTTTAGGGGTAGTAGGGCCTCCAAATTTTCGAATAGATGCGACGCAGGTATTTTGGTAAACGTTTCGATACTTGTAGCACCAAAGATGAACATCGGAGAGAAATCTGTCTGGTTGGGAAGGAACTTATGGTCTAAACAGAGGTAGACCAACCAAGGTACTAATTAAAAGTAAAAGCTTTTCTTTTACTGTTAATCGGACCAAGCAGTGATGTCGCGTGATGAGGTCATCTCATGACGATACAAATTTTGACGATCTGTGGCGTCATCATTCGGACAAGGTCACGTGGGTTTTGGCGAGGTATTTCCATGTGACAACGATTCCAGTTGTGAATGTGACGTTAATAAGCTCGGGCCGAAAATCAACCTTCTTTGCGCGGCCGCATAATCATCTTTGCTAACGACTGCACAGCAGCTGACAACTGCCACTCAATAAAAAATATAACAGAATAGGCCCTACACTTCCCTCTCCTTCCCAGCAAACTCTGGAAGGAGAGACAATTGACCTCTCCCAAAATCTCTCCCCCCTCCCCTTTCATTTTTGCAGCCCCTTGTCATCAGAGCTCCCGCGGATTACTCGCCGATTGAAAGTGACACCGGCAGTACTGGAAACGCCAATTTCCAATCGCTCGGCTCGTGCTTCCCACCGGGGCTCAGGACCTGTTTGTAAGCGTTCACGGACGTCTGGGAGCTCCCGGACCGCTGCTCCATAACTGTATACGAACGTACGCCACCCACCCGCCGCCACCACCACCTCTGACTGAGTGAGCCCCGTGAGCTCGGTGTCGCACGCGTCTGTCTGTGGCAGTAGCATAGAAAGCGACAATTCTGTCCTCGGGTTCCCCCCTCCGTGTGCAACGACTTGTCTACGATATTGCAGTAGACAGAAGAGGCAGGAAGGTGTGTACGTGAGTGAAGCACGAAAGTGGGGAGGAGGGGAGTACCGGGAAGGGGGAGCAAGGGGGGGGGGGGGGCAGTGTTGAAGCCAGTCGCGAGGTTAGGGAATGGTGCGGGGGGGACAGCTCGCCGTCAATTGCAGCAACATCTGCTGACGATAATCCTCGGCCAGTGGATCAGAGTGGTGCTGCAGCCCGCGGCGGTTCTCTTGCTGAGCCCAGGCACACGGGCAGCCAGCCACAGAGCCAAGCCGTGTGTCCGCGGACTCTACGAAATAACACCCACCCACATAGCCAGCCCTCGTCTGTATCCGGAGTGCGCACCTTTAGACCGTGTGCTGCTTTTACAACGAGTGGCTCGGTTTAGGCTGTAGGGGTGTTGGCTTTGGAGGGGGAGAGAGGCTAGGAGGGAGGGAGGGGGTCTTCATCTTGGTGACTCGTACGCTGCTGGTGTTTTGAACAAGGATAAACGAGAGGGGGGGGCCGAAAATGGAGAATTATTGCCCCCCCCCCTGCCAATGGGGCTGTGAGTCGGCATGCTGTGTGTGAAAATTGGATGGGCGATTCCTCCGCGGGTCGCGAGGCGAAAGGCGGCGGTCTCTGCTTTGTAAACGTAGCGGTGAGGCTAGCGCGTCGCGTGCCGTTTGTAAGCGGGACGCGCGAGTGCGCCAGCTCGCCTGTGTTCCCGATACGTTGATTAGGGAGGAAGTGAAAGTTTTCAGGGGGAGAAAGTGATTGGATTTCAAGGTCAAGGGCACGATGAGTAGCGTATGTTGCAGTTTGGGAGGAAGAAAGGTTCTGAGTGAGAAGACGGGGTGGGTGGGGGTTGGGGGATGTCGATAGGGAGAAATATTAGTCGACTGTCTCAACAAACATGACAGCCTTAACAAGTCGACTGACTTTAACACAAGGCTTTTTTTTCCCCAAGCAACAAATCTTGCTGAAGAAAGGTGACACGGTCCCTTATGCATTCGACTAAGACGACGCATTCTTAGTTGATTGCCTTGGTCCAGCAGTGACAGCACGTTGACAGCATGTTGCAAGCTCTAAATTTGACGGCGAAAACCTCCTGCGCTTTTCGTAACTTACTTTTTAGATGCGAATCACCTTATGGCGGAGTTCAATCCGGTGGCTGTGTGACCTCCCTTACTGCGCATGCGCAACCCCTCTCCACACACCTCCTCTCCACTCCCCCACTCCCACTCCCCCTCGCGCGCTCCTGTGACCGTGTTCCCCTGTCGCCCTGTGAGAATTAACGGCCAGGCTAGAGGGAAGGCACGATGCGCCTAGCGTTCCTCTTCGCGTTCCACGACGCTTTGAATGGGTGGATGCAGCTTACGGCGCGGGACTTCGCCCCAGCTTAAGAACCTGGCGAGCCAGCTTCCAAAAAAATTTACACCATCTCCCGCTCAAGCGAACCATCTAACCGCTGCTTCGCTCCCTTTAGCGGGAGATGGTGTAATTTTTTTCACGTTTAGCATGCGGAATCTACAAGCAAGGGTGGGTATGTCGTGCATTTTTGGTAACAAACATTCTTTGCCACGAAATTCAGTGCAACAAAATATTTTGAAGAGAAGATACGTTAGAGGATTAATATCGTATGCTTGCACGCCAGGCCGCGCCTCCGTATTGGGTAGGTGCCATTAACAGAGGAGCGCACACTGCTTTGCGAGGTTTCAGGTTCATTCCCTCTGGTCATGACGTGCGATGATGGGCTGGCGTTAGCCTCCGTGCTTCTCGTGTATTTGGCCGCCCTCTCTGGTGGCCTTTATGTGACGGCGCCGAGAGACGCAACGCCAGAAAACGCCGGCAAAAACACTCCATGTGATTCAGCATTAAAAGAACGTTCTGGAGAAGTACGCAGCCTTCAATAAAACTGAACGCTAGCTTACGCATCACTTAGACAACAAGCAGATTCTCATTCTCGTGTCCCTCACTGAGGGTGCAGATGATCATGCTGATCATGATCGTCACCGGTAAAGTACGCATGTAGTCATCGCATGTAATCATCGCATGTAATCATCGCATGTAATCATCGGCCGCCCCTGTGAGTCCTGTGGACATATGGCGGCTAACTTCTTTTATGACAAAGCTCTCATTATGTTTTACGCAGGCATTTTGCGCAGCGGAGTGCACGATGTGAGACAGCCTCGCTACCTGCTTTAGACTCCCGACTTTTTCAGCTGTATGGGGCTGTATGAGCTACATATGGCTAGGAGTGGTAAATTATTTTCCCACCTCGGACCGCCACATATCTGGCGGTCCGTGAGTGCGCAGAAACCAAGCAATGCTGTCATACGATACTTCGACGAGTCTCCGCGAGTGCGCTAGTTTCTCTTCAGGTTTTGTCAGTACATATATATCTAGGGAAGATACCTGCCGCAGCACTACCCATAAAATCGTTTAGGTCTCCTTAATATGCTTGAAGATAATGTCACGAAATGCAAAGTTTGAAGCACGCATCTCTTAAACGTGGTGATCGAGAAATGAAAAGCTACAACAGAAGGCACATCCATAGATCTCGACTCGTGATAAACGCCAGAGCCGCGCAGTTCAGCTTCGCTGGTTAAACATCTGTACGGGGTGCTTTTGTAGGGATTTTCTTGAAGCTAAAATCATAAATGGTTCTTACAAAGAAAGCCGCCTTGCCAACACCGCACTCGAATAGAGAACACTTTATTTAAGCGGTTTTTTTAGTAAGCACGAAGTGATTGCTCGTCTTCTTACTTCTTGCAGTGTACGGCTACGGCAGCAAGAAGGAGCCGCCAAAGTAGACTACTGCGTGGGAGCACCGCAGCTCCAACGCACCCACTTCGGCAAGCCGTACGAACCGGGACACCTCAAGGCGCCGTCTACGAATGTTTTTCGTCATAAATTACCGTTCTCGTATTTTATACATAGTACGTATATACGTATTTGTGCGCTTATGTGATCATTGTATCATAGTAGCTGAAGTAGCAAGCAAGGCGATAAACCAGGCTAACACCTCCGGGAACTTCATTAAATATTATCTCTATCTAATAAAAGTGGGAATTGAAATGGTGCTAATTTTGTTGCGTGAATGAAACCACAAACAGCATCCGAGACATCCCTGCAGTTGAAGCGACAAAGGTAAGCACAGTGAGGGCACCAGGAGCAGCGAGGGCACCACGAAGAAAGGTAAGGGTTAAGAATGGTGTCTCCCGCCAGGTCGTTGGGGCTATAGGCGTGCGCACAGATGTGGGGAGCAAGGGGGAAGCCGCAACCCTAATCATCCAAGGGGGGCGCGAAGACTGCCCCAAGCCACTGCTCAGTCGAAACCGTTTTATTGTTGTTTAGTGAGCAGGGCTATAGCGACGCAGGTTTTTGACGGTTGTAGGGGTTAACTCGTAATATCGCATTCCAACAGCTTTTTGCTGCCCACCTTTGTAACCAGAATTCAAGGGACCAAAAGCAGACCGAAAGGGGGGGGGGGCAGTGCTGAAATTTGACCCCTCCCCCCCTCACACAATTTAATCGACAACCCTGCGCACGCCTATCTTTCGGGCTCGTTAGCAAATATTGGGAAAGATGTTCCCGGGGCGCCTACATGGTCACATATTGTGGATAACTGATGCCAGGGTTAAGTAAGTATGCCAGATAGGCAGAAATAAGTGCAGTGTTCTGGATCTCACGGCGGAAATGACAGGAAAGTAAGTTGTATCGAAATGCGTCGAACGTTTGAAAAATCGAAAAATCCAATATTTCCAAAGCCTAGAGGCTTACCGTTTTGGTCAGAATTGAGCGGACATTAAGTTGTATCAAATGCAACGGAGCTTTGGAAATATTGGATTTTTCGATTTTTCAAAGGCTATAGGCTTACCGATTTTTTCAGAATTAAGCGGACAATAAGTTCTATAAGATTACGGTGAACCTTTCAAAAACAAAAAAAAAACAATTTCCAAAGGCTTGCCGTTTTCGTCAGAATTGAGCGGACAATAAGTTGTATCAAAATGCGACGAACCTCTGAAAAATCGAAAAATCCAATATTTTCAAAGGCTGTTGCCCTACCGTTTTGTTCAGAAATGAGCGGACAATAAGGTGTATGAAAATGCAACGAACCTTTGAAAAATCAAAAATTTCCAAAGGCTATGATGAGCTTACCGTTTTGGTCAGAATTGAGCGGACGATAAGTTGTATCGAAATGCGACGAACCTTTGAAAAATCGAAAAATCCAATATTTCCAAAGGCTACTGTCTCCCCAATAGCCTTTGAAGTTCGACTCCCAACACCGCCAAGAGTTCTATTTAATTTAAAATCATCATTTCTATGTGAGAAGGGGGGATGGACGGACAAGCAAGCGTTCTAGTTGATTCAGCATAGAAAGGCTTGCGCATTTAGGAGTGATCTGCTTATAATTTGTTTGCATCGGCAATACATATATTGTTCAGATATACTCGCCTCCTGCAGGCACCGGTATTTGTCCAGTGGACAGGATGCTGTGCTTCTGAGCATGAGGTCGTAGGTTCGAAACCCAGCACCACGGTGAATTTTTCTTTTACACATTCATTTCCTTTTGTATTTAGTCTTACGTGACACGAGGGATTGACGTTACTCTGTAATGCTAATACTCCACAATAATACCATAATACTTGATTCCGCTCATACACATCCGCATCGAAAGTACCTCCAAGGTGCGCTGGGGGCTGGCGCTCTGCACATCTACGCGGCAAAACGACAGACCCCGCCACAATGTTTTCAGCCTAACGAGAGTATGCGATAATGAGCCCAGTTCATTTAATCACGCAAACATCCCACCATACCCCATTTCTTCTGTTTTCCGATCAATGGTGTATTTCAATGGGAGAAGTCCAACGCAAGGGTCAACCTTATGCGTCGGCTTCACCGCAATAGACGCCCTAAAGCAGTCGAAAAAGTTGAGGCCCTTATCACCCATGATAAGGCTCAACTTTTGTCTGACGTCACACTCTGAAGCGATGGGCATACTCTGCGTTCCTTCCGAGCGAAAGGTTCCCCTGGTGCGTTGGCTTCAGGGCAATAGATGCCCTAAAGCAGTAGAAAAAGTTGAGGCCCTTATCACCCATGATAAGGCTTAACTTTTGTCTGACGTCACACTCTGCAGCGATGGGCATATTCTGCGTTCCATCCGAGCGAAAGGTTCCCCTGGTGCGTTGGCTTCAGGGCAATAGATGCCCTAAAGCAGTCGAAAAAGTTGAGGCCCTTATCACCCATGATAAGGCTCAACTTTTGTCTGACGTCACACTCTGCAGGAGATGGGCGTACTCTGCGTTCCTTCCGAGCGAAAGGTTCCCCTAGTGCGTTGGCTTCAGGGCAATAGATGCCCTAAAGCAGTCGAAAAAGTTGAGGCCCTTATCACCCATGATAAGGCTCAACTTTTGTCTGACGTCACACTCTGTAGCGACGGGCATACTATGCGTTCCATCCGAGCGAAAGGTTCCCCTGGTGCGTTGGCTTCACGGCAATAAATGCCCTAAAGCAGTCGAAAAAGTTGAGGCCCTTATCACCCATGATAAGGCTCAACTTTTGTCTGACGTCACACTCTGCAGCGATGGGCATACTCTGCGTTCCATCCGAGCGAAAGGTTCCCCTGGTGCGTTGGCTTCAGGGCAATAGATGCCCTAAAGCAGTCGAAAAAGTTGAGGCCCTTATCACCCATGATAAGGCTCAACTTTTGTCTGACGTCACACTCTGCAGCGATGGGCGTACTGTGCGTTCCTTCCGAGCGAAAGGTTCCCCTAGTGCGTTGGCTTCAGGGCAATAGATGCCCTAAAGCAGTCGAAAAAGTTGAGGCCCTTATCACCCATGATAAGGCTCAACTTTTGTCTGACGTCACACTCTGTAGCGATGGGCATACTATGCGTTCCATCCGAGCGAAAGGTTCCCCTGGTGCGTTGGCTTCACGGCAATAAATGCCCTAAAGCAGTCGAAAAAGTTGAGGCCCTTATCACCCATGATAAGGCTCAACTTTTGTCTGACGTCACACTCTGCAGCGATGGGCATACTCTGCGTTCCCTCAGAGCGAAAGGTTCTCCTGGTGCGTTGGCTTGAGTGAATAGATGCCCTAAAGCCGTAGAAAAAGTTGAGGCCCTTATCACCCATGATAAGGCTCAACTTTTGTCTGACGTCACACTCTGTAGCGATGGGCATACTCTGCGTTCCATCAGAGCGAAAGGTTCCCCTGGTGCGTTGGCTTGAGTGAATAGATGCCCTAAAGCCGTAGAAAAAGTTGAGGCCCTTATCACCCATGATAAGACTCAACTTTTGTCTGACGTCACACGCTGCAGCGATGGGCATACTCTGCGTTCTTTCCGAGCGAAAAGTTCCCCTGATGCGTTGGCTTCACCGCAATAGACGCCCTAATGTAGTCGAAAAAGTTGAGGCCCTTATCACCCATGATAAGGCTTAACGATGAAAAAATAAGTTTCATTGCAGCACTGGGCAGGCCCGTAGACAGGGAGGGGGGGCGGCCACCCCCCCCCCAAAATTTGGATGACACATGGTCTTTTATCGAAAATAAATCAGAAAAATAGGAGTTTTTCTCAAATAGTCCAGGCTTTCATCAAGTGCACCCCCTCCCCCCGAAAAAAATTCCTGGCTACGGGCCCGCGGATTCGAACCCAGTACCTCACTCTCCAAAGGCGAGCCCCTTAACCACTGAGCTAAGCACCAACGTTTCTTGCCTGGAATGCATCTGGACCATATGAATACGTTGTACCGTTTAAAAAAAAAGAACCTTTCATTGCAGCATTGTGATTCGAACCCAGTCCCTTACGCTCCGAAGGCGAGCGCCTTAACCATTGAGCTAAGCATCAATGCTTCCTTCCCCCAAATGCATCTGGACCATATGAATACGTTGCACCGTTTAAAAAAAAAGATTTCATTACAGCATTGGGATTCGAACCCAGTCCCTCACGCTCCGCAAGCGAGCGTCTTAACCATTGAGCTAAGCACCAATGCTTCCTTGTACCAAATGCATCTGGACCATATGAATACGTTGCACCGTTTAAAAAAAAAAAAAAAAAAGAAGCTTTCATTACAGCATTGGGATTCGAACCCAGTCCCTCACGCTCCGAAGGCGAGCGCCTTAACCATTGAGCTAAGCACCAATGCTTCCTTGTCCCAAATGCATCTGGACCATATGAATATGTCGTACCGACAAAAAAAAAACTTCCACTGCAACACTGGGATTCGAACCCACTCCCTCACGCTTCGAAGGCGAGCGCCTTAACCATTGAGCTAAGCACCAATCGTTCTTCCTTTCATGTGTTAAGCTGTTTATTGGACGGCACTCGGCGACAATGCACTATGGCGACAGTCAAGGCAAGAGCACGGGCTCCGAGAGCGCGAGCGGCGTTTAGAAGAGGACGACCCACTAGGAGCCGCTGGAGAGCGCAACCGTTAAGCAGTACTAATTGCTTCGCCACAATTACCCCGGGTACGAAAAGGGAGCCGTCCGGCGACCTAACAACTCGTTACTATGAGTGGGTCATAGTAGGCCTTGAGGCGCTCCACGTTGACTATGTCGCGCCCTCGACGGCGCATGTCCGAAGCTGGTTCGATGGGTTCGATCAGGTAGTTGACCGGGGACGTGCGCTCGACGACCCGGTAAGGGCCTTCGTATTTCGGCAGTAGTTTTGAAGAGAGGCCGGTTGCAGTGGTAGGGACCGAGAGCCATACGAGCGCTCCGGGGAGAAACGTGGACTCAGAAGTGGTGGTGCCACCGCGAAGGCTCTTCTGCCGCTCTTGTTCGTGCGTTGTAAAGGCCTTTGCAAGCTCGCGACACTCTTCAGCAAGCCTGGCTGTGTCGGAAATAGGCGCACAATCAGATGGATCCGGCTTGTAGGGTAGTATCGTGTCAATGGTGTGCAACGGGTGCCTTCCGTACAACAGGAAGAAGGGTGAAAAACCAGTAGTGCTCTGAGGGGCGGTATTATAGGCGTAGGTGACAAAGGGCAGAATGGCATCCCAATTTGTGTGATCGGCGGCGACGTACATTGAGAGCATGTCGCCGAGCGTGCGGTTGAAGCGTTCGGTTAGGCCATTCGTCTGCGGGTGGTAAGCGGTAGTTTTGCGATGAACAGCGTGGCACTCTTTGAAAATGGCTTCGACGACTTCCGACAAGAAGACACGGCCTCGATCGCTGAGAAGCTCCTGGGGTGGACCGTGACGCAGCATGAATCGGTGTAGCAGGAAGGAGGCAACATCACGCGCTGTAGCCGCTGGGAGGGCAGCGGTTTCGGCGTATCGCGTAAGATGGTCAACGGCGACGATGGCCCAACGGTTACCAGCCGACGTCAGAGGAAGTGGTCCATACAAATCGATGCCCACGCGCCCAAACGGACGGTTAGGGCAAGGGTTGTAGACCGACTGGTGACACGTGCGTTGAAGGTTTTCGGCGTTGGCAATCGAGGCAGGAGCGGACGAACTTCTGCACGTAGCGGTACATCCCTCGCCAGAAGTATCGTTGTCGAATGCGGTGGTAAGTTTTGGATACCCCAGAGTGCGCGCATTGCGGATCAGAGTGGAAGGACTCGCATATTTCAGCACGCAGACTACGGGGTATCACAAGTAGCCACTGGCGGCCGTCGGCGTTGTAATTGCGCCGGTGCAGTAGGTCGTCACGAATGGCGAAATGGTGGGCCTGACGACGCAACGCGCGAGTGGTTGGTGTTGTCGACGGATCAGTGAGCAAGTCTATTAGCGAAGCGATCCATTTATCCTTGCGCTGCTCGGTAGCGATGGTGTGAACATCGATAGAAGAAACAGCAGTGTGAGACACTGAGCAGGAGGCATTGTCGTCAGGCAAGGGGGAGCGCGAGAGGGCGTCGGCATCAGCATGCTGACGTCCGTTGCGGTACAGCACGCGGATGTCGTAGTCTTGCAGGCGAAGTGCCCAACGGGCGAGACGGCCCGAGGGATCCTTCAATGACGACAGCCAGCATAGTGCGTGGTGATCGGTGACGACATCAAATGGGCGACCATACAAATAAGGTCGAAATTTTGTAAGGGCCCAGATGATCGCCAGGCACTCTTTTTCCGTGACAGTGTAATTGGTCTCGGCTCTAGTAAGCGTACGACTTGCGTAGGCGACGACATATTCGGGGAACCCTGGTTTGCGTTGCGCAAGAACAGCACCGAGGCCTACACCGCTGGCGTCCGTGTGTACCTCCGTTGGGGCCGTAGGGTCGTAGTGGCGTAGTATGGGAGGAGACGTCAACAAACGACGGAGCTTTGCGAACGCGTCGTCACATTCGGACGACCACGAATGTAGGGGCCCGTTACTTCCAAGGAGCTTCGTCAGCGGCGATATGATGGTGGCAAAGTTGCGTATGAAACGTCGAAAATAGGAGCACAGTCCTACGAAACTGCGCAGTTCTTTGACGGACGTTGGTTTGGGAAATTCGGCCACGGCCCGAAGCTTGGCCGGGTCGGGAAGGATGCCGTCCTTGGACACGACGTAGCCTAGGATTGTCAGCTGCCGTGCTGCAAATCGGCACTTCTTCAGGTTCAGTTGGAGGCCGGCGTTGGTCAAACGCGTCAAAACATGCCGCAGACGTTGAAGATGCGTGGAGAAGTCCGGAGCGAAAACGACGACGTCGTCCAGGTAACACAAGCACGTGTGCCATTTCAAGTTGCGCAGAACGGTGTCCATCATGCGTTCGAAGGTCGCGGGCGCATTGCACAGACCAAACGGCATGACGTTGAACTCGTACAAGCCGTCGGGCGTGACAAAGGCTGTCTTCGGTCGAGCGTCATCAGCCATGGGTACTTGCCAGTACCCCGAGCGCAAATCGAGAGATGAAAAGTATTCTGCTCCTTGGAGGCTGTCAATCGCGTCGTCGATTCGCGGCAGTGGATAAACATCCTTCCGAGTGATCTTGTTGAGCCTTCGGTAGTCCACACAGAAGCGCACAGAACCGTCCTTCTTGGCAACGAGAACAACAGGAGACGCCCACGGGCTGTCCGAGGGTCGAATAACGTCGCGTCGAAGCATATCGTCCACTTGCTCATTAATTACCCGACGTTCTGTGGGAGACACGCGATATGGACGTTGCCGCAGTGGTGGTTGGGCGCCAGTGTCGATGCGATGCGTAACAGCGGACGTGCGGCCGAGAGTAGTTTGCCCGACATCGAAAGAAGAACGAAATTCTTCCAACAGGCACAGAAGCTGGGAACGCTGGACCGGCGTAAGGTTGTCAGCAATGGAGGGACCAAATACATCCGCGGGTGAGGAATCAGACGTGGAAACGGCACTGATGGTACGGGAACTGGTGCAGTGCGAGTCATCGGGTGCGTCCAGAACTTGTGCGTCTTCGAGGGGCTCCACTCTGCCGAGACATTCCCCTCGCACCAACGTAACAATGTGCGGGGATGGGTTGGTAACAAAAATAGCGGTGCTACCCTGAGTGACTTGCACGGTCGCGAAAGGTACCAGCAACCCTTTCCTAGTGCAAACGCGGTCAGATGGCGAAAGGAGTGCAATTGTGTCGCAGAGACCGGCGCAATAAACTGGCACAGCCGTCGACGAGTTTGGAGGAACTTTGGTATCGTCTTTGACGAGGGTCTTGGTGAATGCCGATGGACTGTCTGCTGGCGTCAAATCTGAGAACGGTGAGAGTTCGAGGGCGGCTGGTGCGCAGTGAATTATGGCGTCGTGGCGGGAGAGAAAATCCCATCCCAGGATGACGTCGTGGGAGCATGCAGCAATTATGATGAACTCGACGTCGTACAGAACGTCCTGAATGACGACGCGAGAAGTGCATACTGCTGTAGGCCTAATACTCTGGGAGCTGGCGGTACGGAGGGACATCCCAGAAAGTGGCGTCGTCACTTTTCGAAGTAAGCGGCTAAGTTTTGCGTCCATAACGGATACGGCGGCTCCAGTGTCGACAAGGGCAGATGCGCGAACACCGTCCACAAACACGTCTATGACATTCGATGGACTTCGCTGAGGGCTTTTACAGTTCGATAGCGTCGCAGCCCTTGCCTCGTGGACTGCGACGACTAGTTTTCCTGCTCTCGTGTGACAGAACGTGGCCGCATTGGTGACAGGGAGCGACGGCGTGGAGACGGAGAGCGGCGGGTGGATGGAGCTGGGCGTGACGTCGGCGACATAGGCGGGTCGTAGAATGCACGGCTGGACTGGCTGGGGGTGGTTGACGCGACTCGAGGCGGCTGCACGCGATGGCAGTAACGGGCCACGTGACCGGCATAACCGCATGCAAAGCAGATGGGCCGATTGTCGGGTGTGCGCCATCGGTTCGCCGGGGCAGGTCCCGCCCACGTCGCAGGATGCGATTGACGGGGCGGCTGCTGAAATGACTGCAAGGTGGGTTGCAGTCGGGGCCTAGGGATGACGGCAGCATACGTAGCCGGCACGCCAGCTTCGAAGGACGGAGGTCTAGCGGCGGCTTCGGCGTAACTCAACGGTGCAGCCGCAGGGATTGCCTGGTGCGTCCTGGCGACAACCTGAGAGTAACTGTGTGGCGCAGGAGCCGGAGGTTGCTGGTGGTACTCAGGCATCACCTCCGCGATTTCCTGCTCAATCGCTCGGCGGATGGGAGGAAGAAGGGTCGTCGACGACTGTTGAACGTGCGGCGGGTGGGCGAAGGCCAGGAGAGAGAACTGGCGTGCGATTTCCTCGCGCACGAATGCCTTCATTTCTGCCAGCAGCGTGGCTTGGTCAGGTATGGCCGCCAAGCCAGCAAGCTCTTCGTCGCGTGATGGAGAGCGACGGGTCATCGAACGTTGCCGGCGGAGCTCCTCGTAGCTCTGGCACAGTGTTATGACCTCGGCCACGGTGGAAGGGTTTTTAGCGAGCAACATGGTGAAGGCATCGTCGTCAATGCCCTTCATAATGTTCCGGATCTTGTCAGACTCGGACATGGTGCCGTTGGCTTTCTTACACAAGTCCAGGACGTCTTCGATATAACTGGTGAAAGATTCACCGGCCTGCTGAGCTCGTTCGCGTAAGCGCTGTTCTGCTTGCAGCTTACGAACTGCAGGGCGGCCAAAAACGTTGATGACGGCGGTCTTGAAATCCGACCAAGTAGCAAAATCGGACGCGTGGTTGTTGTACCACAAGCTTGCTACTCCCGCGAGGTAGAAGACCAAGTTGCTCAACTTGCCTGCTTCGTCCCATTTGTTGGGTACGCTCACGCGCTCGTAAATTGCGAGCCAGTCCTCCACGTCGGTGCCATCGGCGCCAGTGAAGATGGGTGGGTCGCGGATGCGTGGGACACCGGGACATGTGGTCGGTGTGGGAGGCGGCGTTTGCTGAGCGGCGTCTTGAGGAATGGTAGATGGCAGAGTACGGGAACGAAGCTCCAGGGGCATTGAATGGGAGCACAGCACTCTCCACCAATTTGTTAAGCTGTTTATTGGACGGCACTCGGCGACAATGCACTATGGCGACAGTCAAGGCAAGAGCACGGGCTCCGAGAGCGCGAGCGGCGTTTAGAAGAGGACGACCCACTAGGAGCCGCTGGAGAGCGCAACCGTTAAGCAGTACTAATTGCTTCGCCACACATGGTATTTATTATAATGCGTATTTGAAATTATCACAAACTCTATGACGTAGTGATGCATTCACTCAGCGACAATAATCGCACAAGCACTGCACAAGCATTCAAAGGCTTACATGCATATATACTGTGCAAGTCCAGAGAAACAGGTTCTTCAGAGCTTGTCACACCAACGCTTGCTTGTCTCAAATGCATCTGGACCATATGAACACGTTGTACCGTCGTATCGAAATACGACGAACCTCAGAAAAATAAAAAAAATCCAATATTTCCAAAGGCTCTAGGCTTGCTGTTTTGGTCAGAAATGAGCGGGAAATAAATTGTATCGACATTCGAAAGGCGATGAACGTTCGAAAGATCGAAAAATCAAATATTTCCAAAGACCGTTTTGCTCAGAAAGGAACGGAAAACAAATTCATTCGAAATTCGACAATCGTGTGAACAAGAAAAAATGGCGAAGCTTGCAGTAATTCGCGCAAGGCCAAAGCGGACGATTCTGGGTTGCTTCTAGGTTGTTGCTATAGGCTTTAGTTAGATGATGCTAGGTTGGTTCTAGGTTGTTGCTATAAGGTTTAGCTAGGTGGTGCTAGATAGTTTCTAGGCTGGTTCTCAGCGGAGAGAGGTCAAGTTAAACCACAGGCAGTCACAGACACGACAGGGATGTCTAAACTGCAGAAACAGACAACTTCCGTTCATTCCACCCGAAGGCAATCAAAAATGGAAGAGCCCTCTCCTGCCTCAAATCAGCTGTTACCAGGTCGTGCCATTATTTGGCACAAGACAGCTTTAATGAGCAGGTAGTACGGCTGAAAGATGCTGGCAACCGCGAGTCCGTGCTGCAGGCCGTTTGCAAGCGCCTAATCAAGCATGTCAAATGGTGCGAACTTCGCCAGCAGGAACAGGAACGAAGCAGATTGGCGGTAATACCGTATGTGCATGCTCTATCGCATAGAATAAAAATTACACCATCTCCCACTCAAGGGAACCATGAGGGGACGCGAAGCTGCATTTGGGGCGCACACCAAGTTTCCGTTACGTTCACTCGGCGTTTCCGTTAGTGTGTGAGGTTTGTATTTAGTGTTTGTGTTATCATTACGTTGTGTTTGTGCGTTGCCCTCGGTTAGCGCCAAGTGAACGAGTGGCGCCGACGTTGACGTTACAACTCATCTGAACGGGAGCGAAGCGAGAATGACGGAAGCCGACCGAGCGCACGCGCTTATATAGACATGAAATGGGGGAGGGAGAGGAGAGAGTGTGTTACAGGCTGTATTTCGCTGCGGCGCGGCTGCATCACGTGGGAGGAGAGGCTGCGTCGCGGCTGCAGCGCGGGGGAGGAGAGAAGAGAAGGCGACCGAACACTTGCGTAAAGGAGGAGAGTGGGAGAGAGAGTAGGCGCATGCGCAGTGGAGCGCGGACGCCACCACCGACGACGGACACATCCCCGAGCAAAAGCTGCTTCGCATCTAAAAAAAGACCGCCCATAGGCACGGGCTAAATGTTGTTTTTTCAGCCAAAAACAAACTGGGCAACTTGTGCTCCATTGTTGGAAATAAGCTGGACGCTGGAGGCCGAGTGGGCACTCGTACTTGTAACGTTAGTCGCAATGTTAGCTTTGTTTCATGTGCGTAGAACCTTGTTTAATGTATTCCGTTAACTTGTGAACGAGTGCATGTGGGGCAGACGGGTCGCTGCCTAAATATACGCCCAAGGGAGCACCTTCCGTCTCTGAAAGGAAGGCCGCTCACGCATTTAGCTATGCATTGTGTGCAGTGTGGATGTGAAGCGCGCTTTTCTGATACGGTCATTCTGTTTAAACACCGTGATCGCACCACACGAGAACTGGCAGAGGCATCTCACATTCACATCATATTGTATCAGTTGCCCGTCATTAACAATTTCCAGCAAAGAAGTGTCGCTCCATAAGGAAAGGGGTAAGTAGATACGGTGTGACAGTGCCTGGTAATGCACCTAGGACGGTGCGCATGTGCAGCGGGTGATGTGCTCCGATTGGGTATACACGTTTGATCTTGCCTAACAAAGCTTTCAGTTGATAGTGGCGCTGGTGTCGTTCTCTCCCTCTTTGTCCCTGTCAAAGATCGCGATCGACGTTTCTGAGATGACAAAACTGTTTCTCATTTTATTTAATGTGGCTGAACTAGGCTAGAGGGCGCTGCAACTGCGAAAGGTCCGTCCGCTCGGCAGCGGAAAACGGACAACCAATGCGAAAAAAATTGTCCGCCGCTCTGCTACAGCTCAGCGGGCCGGCTCGGAGCGGAGCGGAAAAACGTCAAGCTAAAATACTGTACTCTCTCGTTGTGCGTGCTCGGGGTCTTCTGCTCACCGCCGTCGCTGGGCCTATTAGATTTTCCACTTCTGGCTACATCTGGCTACCCGCGGGCTGCCAGAGACAGCCAGAACGCATTCGTTTTTTCTCGGGTTGCTCCGCCCACCGCGCGCGCACTTTCGGTGGGCATTCGTTTTTCGCTCTCTGGCTGCATCTGGCGACCCGCGGGTCGCCAGAACTCGCCAGGACGATTTTGGTCTGGCGGCTCTCTGGCCGTTTTCTGGCTAGCAGACGCCAAAAGGGACGATGAGCGCTCGCGACCATATTTGCGTGGACTCCGCGGAATGCAAAGGCCTCGGGACCCTCGGCGGCTCTCGGCCAGTGCGTCAAGAAGCGTCTTTTCGGCCGAAATCTTCGGTCGTCCTCGGAGGCCTTGAGGATAAAATGCCGAAGCTTCAATCTCCTCAACCAGGGCTGCACAAGTAATTCTAGACAGTCGGAATAACTTTTTAAATTCAAAGTCCATATATGCCGGCACGACGTTCTCAACACACAGCGGAACTCTATGCCGTTCTTCTCGTTGCAGTCTGCTTATCAGCAGACACACAACGAGGTTTTCAACATTTTCATCCTCGCACACAACGGTTTGGTGACGCCTGCGAGCGCGCAGCAAGGCCAACAGCCCAGCGATCGTCGCTAACAAAATTTGTACTAGCATGTTGGAGCAGACGACGCAGTTGTGAGCCGCCCAGCCGCGAGCCCAAAATTCGATTTTACTTCTCCCGACCACTTTCTGGTTGCCAGAAGTTTTCAGGCCACGTGATATAACGTCATTTCCTATCAGAACCGAAACCCGCTGGCTGGTTTCTGGCAGCCCGCTGGCTGCCAGAAAATGGAAAATCGAAGAGCCCCGCTAACGCACCCATTTGTTCAGCTAACTGTTGCATTCTTCCTTTTTAGTGGACAAGTGGTGAGCAGTGGGATTTATCCAATTTCTGTGACACAAACCCGTTTATGGTGATGATAGTTTTTCGCGGTCGTACGTTTTAACTCGAGCTTTAACAGCCCGGTCGCACTTAAAAGGAGGAGTCTCGCGAGAGGATGAAGACGTCGGACGTCACGCGATCGACGGCGGAGAGAAGGTGCTGACTGATCAGGGGATCGAATGAAGCTGTAAATGAAACAAAATAAATGTCCTCGACGAGGCGCGGCTTGAACCCGGGCTCCCACGGTCCGGAAACAAGCGTCATAACCTCTAGGTTATACAGCCACGCTTACAGAACAAGAATTCATGGGAAGCATATGAATGCTTTGCACCGATTATCACGTGAACGGGTGAAAGGAGGAGCCTCGCGAGAGGGGGAAAGGCTAGGAGGTGAATAAAGCAGGAGGTGAACTTAAGAGGGAAGTCAGTAAACTTACAGCGTCGCTAGTGCATTCCCGTAGGACTGCTAGAAGCGAAGGCCATCTTTTCCTTCTCACTGCATGTATTGATACTCTCCCGTCCTCTTCTGAAAGCTTTCTGCCCTTAACGTGGTTTTTCATTGCCCCTTAGGATCGGATGCAGTGCAAGCTTTCACCAACTCACCTGGAAAGTTGGTGAACTCTCTGCCTTCGCGATCGGCCCACCTTTGACCAAGCGACGATGTCATTCGATGACGTCATCATGTGACGTCATGCTGATGTAACAAGTTTTTGCTGTATTGGACGTCATGTGGTGAAGTCATCACGTGATGATTTATAGCGCCACTAGCGTTGATGGCGATGCCGCCGAAGGTCCATTTTCGCGTTTGATGAGGCATCTAAGGCTTTCGCCTTGAAAGACTTTGCCGCTCCGAAGCACCACAGCTGTTGCCCAGCAATCAGAGACAGCGGCTCAAACCCCGTCTCTAACTGTTAGACAGTAACAAAGTAAAAAAAAAACACAGTAATTCATCTTTTTCAGCACTCTTTATTATCTCACAATTAGTAGTAAGGGCTTCTACACACGAAACACCAACAACTTCCGAGAAACAGGGTGGGTGGATAGGAGGGAGGCAATAGTTTCCGACAAAAAAAAAGCTTAAAAACAAAAAGAAGAAGTCCACGTATACAAGTTCGAAACAGAACCATTCCTCCCGTCTTTTAACTAAACGCCTACAAAACACACACGTTCAGCTCACACATAGGTATACAGTCGTGCCACATAAGCAAAACAATAGTAGAGCCGTTGTCACACGACTTCTCGCAAACGCACCACTCACAAAAACAAAACAAAAAAAGAAGATAAGGAACGTCATGACAGTCGAGAACGCATACACATTCCGGCCGTCGCCCGACAGTTAGAGAGAAACGCCAGGCTCTCTTAACTGTTACGTAACAGCTTGGTGGCCAGTTGGACAATGCGGATTTTTTAAAAGACGATCTGATAGGAGATACAAAACAAGATAAAAGTTAAAACAGCATACGTGCTAAACACTCCAGGGCGTCTAAACATTCACACTTAAAAAAATAACACTTGAAAAGGAGAGCCAGTAAAATTTTATGTACATAAGAAGAGAGAGATTGGTAAGAACTGACACACAAATTTGGTTACGAAATGTGGGAAACCGTTCCGGTGATCTTTTTTTTTTCTTTTCTCGTGCAGGTGACAACACGTTTCAAGAAACACAAAACACTTTTAGAGAGATAAACAAGGTAGGTTGGCGTATTTGACTGGGTGGCATACGTATAGACATGATACACACTAATACATTGCTGCGCACTTCGTGTACTTGATCTAAGATAATTATCGGTAACTTTCGACTCCCAGAAAGGGTTGCGAGTTAAGAGTGACAATATATCGAAGTACGTTAAACAATCGGCGATAATTTCAAGAAACCACCCGATAGAAGTAAACACGTGGACATGTTTTCAAAGTTCGTTTCGTATTGCAAGTGCTTTGACGGAGCAGTAGTTTCAAATCACGAACTTACTAAATAAAGTAATGATAAGTTTCGTAAATTAAAAAAAAAAAAGTTGTCACTCGCTACGCAGGATGCTTGAATAACTAAATACATAAGCGTTGACGAAGCGTATCCTATCTAATAGGCTTAAGGTGTTCACAGAACAGGTACAGAGCAATTCTGAGATTGGACGAATCTAGGTCCGCTGTTTTTTTTTTTTATTCATCCGACTGTTTCCTTCAGGTTTGAGAGTGATTAAAGAAGGCTGCACTCAATCGCCGTCAAGAATATGTTCTTCAAGTAGACAAATTGCGAAACTAAAAATAAAAAAAAGCATTTCACAAAATGGCAATGCTGTTAGTGGTGGTGTAGATTCAATATCCATACATACGCACGCACTCTGGAAAATATACCCTGCAATTAACGCGGCGACGAGGAGACAGAAAAGAACAAGGTTCGTTGCTTCGGTCAGTGCTGCACGTAACTAATTTTTCAATACGGACGTGACAAAGCTGTAGCAGCGTTGAGCCGTAAGATACTCGTGCTAGGTCACGTAACACCTAGAATAATGTAACGCTTAAAGAGTTCCATGCATGGTTATACTATATGGCACATTTGAAGATATATATATATATATATATATATATATATGTAACAGCCGCTGTGAAGACGTTGGGAAATGTTAAGATCGTGTGACGTCACATTAAGAAGGGCTTCGTCCCGTCTGTCTCACCTTTTTTGTCCTGTTTATTGCGCTTTATTTTACCAAGTAGTAATCACGTGGTCTGCACATACGGCTTATCCCCGCTGCTTTTTTATGTTTTCTGCGATAAACGAAAGTAATATTTTTCAGTTTCAATGCGTCCACAAAAGCGTCGCAGTTGAACTGAAGTCGTCTTACAATAACGCGATATTCCCAATATCACAAGTCGCAGGTTCGTGTCCCTCGTCGGTTCGTGGCGAAGTATGAACACTCACTGCGCAGAAGCCAAAAGCCCAGC
The DNA here is from genome assembly GCF_013339695.2 of Rhipicephalus sanguineus. Lineage (NCBI taxonomy): Eukaryota > Metazoa > Arthropoda > Arachnida > Ixodida > Ixodidae > Rhipicephalus > Rhipicephalus sanguineus. Next base: position 42,612,135 of record NC_051186.1, on the reverse strand, counting down.
CTCCGTACTCCTCCGGAAGTCTCCACTGAATTACGGCGCTTAGCCCCATCTGAATACCAACGCGATTTGCTAATTTAATAAAAAGAATGTCCCAAGTTGACGGCAGATGATCTGATAAGTTTAAATAGATCTAATAGGTTTAAAAATCAGTGAGCTGCCAACTTGAAAATGAAGAAACAAGAAAACGACGAGCCTTAGCTTCCTGCCTCCTCGTCGGCACGGCGAAAAATGTTCTGCGGTTACATGCGCTCCAGCCCTTCACCGCAATTGGGCAGTTCGGGTGCCGGAGGACAGCGATAGTGTATCATAGTGATGGATATACTGCTTTAGTACGCAGTATATGCGTTTATACATACATATATATAATATCGTTTAAAACTCGCACCACAAGCAATCTACGTGTGCAGAAGGGGGAAAAAGAAAGTCAAGTGACAAGACTGGCCGCAAGACGGCGCCAGCTGACAGGCTTCAGCAAGTTTGCAGTGCCGTTCACACCTGCGGCACGTTTTCCACACTGCCAGCGCTAATAACTCTGCCGCTTAGGCGATCACTCCTTTTTTATTTAAATTTTGAACGAACGGAGTGGATTGATACGCCAAGATCATGACCTTCGATAATAAAGAAAACAAACGAAACAAAACAAATGCGGCAGGAACATCAGACGCATCGCTGAAGTCGAAGGCGTCACGGCGGTTGCGAGGCCGCAGGTGTGAATGGCGTTTGAGTCGAACGCAACTGAATACGGTGAGAGTTCGATACAGTGAAACGGGATTGCTTCTGGTATTGAGAATAGGAAAGGCGAACTGTCAAGCTCAACACCTTAATTGACCAGGAGGTCGCTAGACACGACAGTCTGCAAAAAGACAACAGGTACAGCACTTATACACTCGACTTAAGAAACGGTAACTATAGGCCCAGGGAGACGTGAGGAATGGCGTACATGGTAACGGTTGGCCTGTAAGACATTAGGAAGCCTCGTGGGGGAAAAACACAAACAATATACATTTGTATTTATATATACCGAAGAGAACACAAGTCGAAGATATTACTGCTACTACATCTATAGTCTTTAGATGGCTGTACGTTTTTTTTTTTTTATACAGATACGTATATTATATCCCGCGAAAACACACGCTCGCAGATTCGTCACAAGTACAAAAAAATACGGAAGAGATAGGAAATAGGCTGCGTACAAAACCAAAAGGGAAAGAACGAAGCGTCATCAGCTGGTGTTTAAAAAAATGAAGGACACACGATGACGTCACAAAGTTCGATATCAAAGAAGTAGAAACGGTGTAGAAAGGCATTGAACAGGTGTAGAAGTGGTGGTGGGAAGAAGAAAAGTCACTCTCTGTGTGTTCGAACTACAGAAGAAGTTGTGTGTTGAAAACTAGTGTGCAAAATGTGCTTTGACGAAAAAAAAAATCCGAAAAAATGCGAAAAAAATGAAAGGGGAAAGGGAACCACGGAAACACGTGAACAGTATAGCATACCTCGGCGAATATGACATTGAGAGAGATGGATAAACAACAACCACGATGGATAATATCATAAACTATCATTATTTATATTTATAATATTTATATATATAACTAGAGATTTCTCCCCGTCATCTAGTTTGTTTCACTTCTTCTCTTTTATCTTTTTTTGCAAAGATAACGCGCTTCATCTTTTTACATACGTATTTTCAGTTTTTGTCAGTTGCATCGCGATCACTTCGACACCCCCGACAGTAGAGATAAGGACGAAAAAAAAAAAAAAAACATTCTTTCGTGCTCCAAGGAAGTGTGACGTATGGTGAGGAGAAAGACATCTTTGATGGTTTCCTAGTCAAGCAATATGTGTGAGGATTTAAAAAAAAAGTGAATAGATGCACAATGAACCGCAAAAATCGCCTTCGCAAAGATTAGAAAAAAAGTACTGTGAAGACACCCAGCACTTCGAAGACGTAAAGCAAAGGCAAGACCATCGCAGAGTTAAAACGTGCGTATTGAACTAAAACAGTGATAAGATCTGTGCAATCCTTGCAAGCATTTCGTTCTCATGAAACCCACTAAGTATCGCAAAAAGAAAAAGGGCCTCAATAAAAGTTGCAACTGCGAGTAACAGCTGATGACGTAAAGATGAATGCGACTAAAGTGTTAAAGGGCCCCTAAACAACCTCGAAAATGCAAAGAACGAGCGCGTAACTCTCTCCTGGCGCTTCCCGTTTTTTTTGGTTTTTTTTTTTCTCGACGCACTTCGTGACGTCAGCAGGGCGATTAACATGACGTCCTTAGAGTACAAACTCTCGATTAGTCCGTATGCGAGGGGTATCAGTTGTGATTTGTCTCCTACCATGTTTTGGCCATGCTGTGACACCCCCATTCTGCCTTATCTTGCATGACTATCGTGCGCGATCAAAATGATTTCACTTCGTTTTGTGCGTTTTCGACGGCGCAGGCGGAGACAACAGCGTGTAGCCGAAAAGCACGATATCCTGATAGGTTCAACGCTTCGTGCTGACATTGTCCCCTTGTTTTATGAAGAAATAAGTGGCTAGGAGGACACGGCGCCTGTAAGAAGGGTCGCGAAGGCGGGAAAGAAGCCGCTCTCTCGTCTTTTGAATTCGGAGTGGTTCAGGGCCTTTTTAAAAAAAGAATATGAGAAAAGCGTTATCGAATCGCGGTGCTCTGAAGCGAGTGCGGGTGTTCCATAGGCGCTGTGGTAATCGACAAGGTTGACCTCAATCAGAAGAAGCACGAATAGTTGTTGCTGTTTCAAAAAACAACGAAATTGAAAGCTACGAGCTTCTTCCGATCGGTGTTGCGAGGAAGTTGAGGTCACGATCGCAAGACCAGAGGACGACGATGAGTCGACTACGCAAGGATGACCATGAAACGCCTACAGTCGCAATTCCAAACGCTGACAGCGGAGGGAGTGAGACCCGAAATAGCTCGCATCTCCCAAAACACTGAAATTGCACACAAAGCCACCACGTCACGAATTGAACTCGAGCGCGATTGGCAGATCTCTGAACGTCGGCACAGCCCCACGCCACCTAACCGAATAAAAAGAAAGCTGGTGGTAACCGTGGTAACAAGGTTAGCCCCCGCGGTGGTACGTAATCCGAGGAAGCTTACCGAGCCGCGACTGAAGGGGAGCCGGAACTCGTACCGAAATAAAGATGGAATGACGCAACAGTCTGACTGAAATACCCTCCGATACGACGTATTTTATCAGTACAGATAACGTACGACCGTGTGTGTCTGTTTTTATCAAGCTCGTGACTCTTTCTCCACCACTTATCAGTGAACACGTAACACCACTTCCCAGAAACGGTGCTGGCAGTTCGACGCCTTAAAAGGAAAGCCTGATTTTCAAACGGGAAGCTAGGCAGAGAATCTATATCTGTGTTGAAAGGAATCACAGGTAACTATCTTGTTCGTCCAGCGATTTTAAATAAGGGTTCTGCAGCCTCCACTTCGTTAACGAACGCTCTACAATTGAAAAAAAAAAACACGAATCACGTTAGTACGATGAATCTTTATGGCGACGCAAGCAAGTCGTACACCCAACGAAACGCGAGGAACACGAAACCACGTGGGACAGTGGTATTTTTTTTTCTTTCATGGGGCATGGAAGGTACTGCACAGTCTGCGACTCGCTTAGGCGACTGAAAAATGCGATAGGAACCAAAGAGCGATTCGGTTTTGCGTTGTGGCGACACACACACACCTCTGCTCGAGTAAAAATATTGAAGCGATCCACCGCCCCACACAACTTCCCGCCATGTAGATGTATTTTTCCTCATTGGACACAGAATGCCGAAAGAAACAAAAGAAAGAGACAGAGCGAAAACTACAACGTAGGATGGTTGAAGTAGGCAGAACAGCACAGGTCGAAAACGTTACGATCGAAATGCTTCCTCTTCAAGTTGATGAACTAAACGAAACATGATGACGTATTCATCAGTAGAGTACCCTCCCTTTGAGTTCACCAGTGAAGCCTTGTACTAAAAAAAAGGGGGGCAACTGACTTCTTCATACGATGAACGAGAATAACAAATGTTACGTAGGAGGGTTCGTCAATACGTCACACGACAACGAGTAGACCAGCGGGTCGAATGGAGTTATTCATCAACGCATCCACGGTGGAATCGACACGCTCGTTACTACGATTCAAATGATTCGTGTCATCGTGTTGCGTTTACCAAGAGTCGGTGGTCTGTCCCCTCGATATGGGAGAGTAGCTATGTCAGCAGACGTCATCGCTGACGTCAGCAGCGCCCTCGCGCGTCGGAGCGCGCCAAAAGACGGTCGTTCCTTCGATTCGCGCACTGAATCGCAACGGAACCGCCTTCACGCTAGACCAACGAGTTCACAAACACTTTTAAGCCCACAAGCATTCGGCAGCGAACTTGTCTTGATTTGCGAGTCGATATGGGGCTGGGGTAGGAGGGGGTGTCAACGGCAGACGGGAACACCCGACGGGTGTCACTACACCACGCGAAGGAGAAAGAAATATACCTGACGACATTACGGCGATGCCTAGGAGCTTATCCCTTTATCGCTATGAGACGTCGAAGAAAGAAAGCCACCTAGAGGCTCTCTTCCGTTTTGTTTCTCCACCACGTCACTTCCGGCTTCTGACAGTTAAGCCTATACCTGTGTATACACTGCATCCTGCACCCTCCGATTTTTCAGACCTCGAACGCGCAGCTCAGAACACCGATCTCGGACCACGTCTTCGTCACACTCTTCTCAGTCCGCGCGTGAACCTTGCTCCGGAGTTTGTACACATCGAGCCGGCGTCGTGTGTGTGTTCGACTCTACTATATAAAGACCTCCGAGATCCGTAGACGCAAATGACAGACTACCGCTCGACAGAGGCCGTTGCGAGGAGCGCTTGCTAGACCTTTTGTCAAGCGATGAAACTACTGAAGACAAGGCGCAGTACTGCAAGACATCTAATAGAAAATGCCCTTAATTACGTAGACAATGAGCCTTATTAAGGTTTATGAAATCTCCAGATTAGCCCATAACTGTGTCCAACGTGAGCCCATAGTGACTCAGTATAAATGAATATCTTGCCAATGATATGAACTAATTTCAATTAGCTAGACCATGAGCTTTATGAAGGCTTCCTAAGCTTCCAGAGTGTACCACATCTTGTACAGAATGAGTATCTTGCCAATTATATGAAGTATTCTTAATGAGCTGGATTATGAGCGTTCTGAAGGCTTCTTTAGCTTCCAGAGTACACTATAATCTGTATTAGCCTCAATATATTTCGCTCACGAACCACAGGGCAACTTGAGCTACATTCAACCAGAAATGCCGTTTCTTTTGTCCGGTCAGCTGGAAAACGATGATGCAGCTGTAGTAAGGCGGCAGCACGAACGCGCACACTAACCACAGCGGCTAGGCGGAAACTGAGACTATCCTGTTAAGCCTTGGTGCAAACTATCAGGAAGCGGCAGCTGAAAGGCCCGACCAGCAAACGATTACCGCAGAACACGAAATCATGTCCGGCTCCGTATTCAAAAAAGAGTCGTATTCATAAGAACAGATTTCCATTGGCCGACCACTTTCGTGCAACTACGCGATTGGTTATCAGCTGCTGCGACGAGCAATCAGCGTAAAGAAACGTTTGAGACAGCTCGAAAGATGATCGTTCGAAGCGAAGATATGGTGTTCGTTCAAAAATATAAAAGAACTCTTCTTTACAACCATTACACGCGTCCGGCAGATTCCGGAACGGCCTTCATACTTTCGCGTTCTTTCTCAATGCTTGTTTTTCTTTAGTTTAGCCGTTTTCTCTTTCTTTTCTTAACGCATCTACGATTGCAAAATGTAGACTGGTTCGCAACCTCGTCACGGCGGCTTCTGGACGGGTACAAAAAAAAAAGTCTGTCGCGTCGGATCGAAGGTCAACAGGACCGAAGATGAAGAAGGGCCACGATTAAAACGAAACAACAACAAAACAAACTAAAATCGATATACAGACTATGAGAGATGGTTCGCGTGATCCAAAAAGGCAAAGCCTTTTCGACCTTTCGCCGTAATTTCCTTCTTGCGCAAGTCGTATGAGAAGAAAAAGAAGAAAGATGGCTGCCTTTGAAGCCCGGCTGAGCCGTCGGCGATGGGGAAAGAGCCGTGCACATCGCCTGCCCGTCGGCTTTATCGTTTCCATTGGTTCTTTTAAAACTACCGAGCAGCAACAGTCGTTCAGCTAGCTCAACTTACGCTCGAAGCTACTCCGTAGTAGTTAACGGATGCTAAAACACAAAGCTTTTTATTCGTACTAGTTAACGAATGCTTGTGTGTGTGTTTTTTTTTTTCAGCATCTCTAAAACGAATAGCCTCGCAAATAGCAGACGACGTCTGTAAGAGACGCTAGGTGCGTCACAGACGACAGCCGAGTTTTTTTTTTTTTTTTACACTTCTGTTCCCCGTCGCAGACGACAGAGCCAGATGCATTCTGCAAGACGACCAACAACGTAGCAGTTAGGCAGAAAATACGTGCCAAAAACAAGTACAGGTAATGAAGAGCATCAGAGGGAGATACTTAAATGAAAAAGGAATAACATTTGTCGCTCACGATCACTCACGCGCTCGCCATGAAGAAAAACAAAAAATAACGCGGTTTTCGCGAAAAGGTGCATAAGATTAAGAAACAAGATAGGCCAGAGGGCACCACACTACTACCCTGCTGCGGGAGACGCAGTATTGCAAGGTACGTGCGCGTGCTCGGAACACAGGGGATAGACAGATAAACCACGAAAGGAAGACAAAGAAAAACGGTCCGTCGAGTGCTGCCACCTTGCGGTGGCGGACGGAGGCAGCACAGCTTGGAGCAAGAGGACAATCGGTGACGAGGGCAGCCACGGAGGAAGGGCCACGAGGCGGCGCGGCTTGCTTGTTTTTTTTCTTTAGCTGGCGTGGATGTCCATGATGTGCTGGCCGTCGTAGGGCGACCCCTGCGGGGGTAGCCCGGGGTGACCCATGGGCGCCATCATCATGGCGGCTGCGTGCGGGTGGCCGGGCAGGAGCATGGCCTGCGTCGGCGACCGCAACTGGGGCATTTGCGGGTAGCTGCCCATGGCGCCCATGTGACCCATCCCCATCGACGCATCGCCGCAGGACAAGTTCTGCATGCCTGCGAGGCGGGATGGAGAGAGAGGGAGAGAAAAGCGAACGTTTAAGGGTGTGCCTGAAATCGGTGGCTATAATCATCATCAGTATCACAGTGATCACCGTCAGCCCATTCTAAACTATGTACAGCCGCCCAAATCTTTCACTAGCGTGCGCGAGCGGCGACTTTTCTGTGCGTCGGCGCCGTATGACAGAGCTTAGCTGTAAACAGAGCGAGGGTAAGCACAAAAGCGCGCTCAGCTGGGCCCATCGTCCGCTAGATTGTTCCTTCTCAAGGACGTCACCCCTATCATCGCTCTTCACAAGAACAGGCACCGTGAGTAAGTGAATAGTTTTACTCGAATTACGTGTTGCGAAGATGAACGTAGCAGCAAGTAATCAAGGAAATGAAATTCAGAAATACGCCACACACCCCCACTCATGAGATAAGCCGAGGAACATGGTTCGTCTGAAATGCGCTAATATGGGTTGTCATCCTTAACCAGGAACAGATAGCAGACGATGGGCCCAGTTGAGAGTGTTTTGTGGAAGCGCGCTTACCCTCGGCCTATTTGCAACTTCGCTCTGTCATATGGCTGACGCACAGAAAAGTCGCCGCTTGCGCACCTAGTTAAAGATTTGGGTGGCTGTACAGTACAGGGTGAAGTCGTCTGTAAATAATCTCCCTCTAGTCATTCTTCTTGTTTCGGTCGTTGCGCTGTGATGTATGTTTCAAGTCGAACTGCGCAACGCGCTTCTACTTCGTGCATTCAGATGTGTCACGCGCTACTTTTTGGACGCGAAGAGTGTGAAAAGGCAATGAGGCCTTTCGAAGCGTTGCCTGCCGTGCATAAAACGGAATACAAAGAACTAAAAAAAGAACACAATAAGCACAAAACGAAAACAAAACAAACCAAAATGAACCAAACACAACGAAACCAAAACAAAAACACAAGGCGTATAAACTGACCTGGTGGCCTAATGTGCATTTGTGGACTGCCGTCCATCATGTATCCCATTCCACCGTCAGGTCCATACGCCGCACTTGCGCCTCCTATCGTCCCACCTGCGCCGATTTTGAAACCAAAGGAAATATGAGTGAGACAAAACGGAAGTAAACGTTCGGGCAGAAAGAAATAAAACTAAGTACTGAACGTAAGTGAGCGTATACGGAGCGTATAAGGAGCGTACAAGGAGCGTATAACGCGAGTGACTAACCTAAATTAGTGTGAAAGAAACGTAACAAAGAAATTTCCGCGATAACGGTTATCTCGGTGGGAACAAAGAGAAGGTGGCGCGCGTGCAGCAGTTATCACGTGACCCGTGATCACGTGACCTGGGATTGCTCCGCATGGAGCCCGCCCGCTAGAACATTTCGCTCTTTTCGTCCTTTGTGTGAAAGTGTGCAGCGCAGTACAAACGGAACGACGTCATGCCAACTCTTTCTGGTTTGCCTTATGCTCAGGAGATAGTATATTAAGAAAAAGACAATATACACAATGGACTAACCACAAACAAGCGTGCATCGCGAACTAAATTCCCGTTGCGACTGATCACCCTTTAATATGAATATTTCGTTTACGCCTCTCTACAGCTTACGTCTTCCGTTATCCAAGAACGAATAAGTGATTTGCATGAAACTGTCTTCGGTGGAATTAGTACCGACCAGACACTGGTTTGCGTTTGTTTCATCTATAAAAAAAATAAAGGTGGAAGTACGGTTAGGAAGTGAAAGCAACAGCATACTAGATACGTATATATAGATTGTACCGCAGCCCATAGGCGCCAGCTCTTCTAGCGAGCTACATATAATTTCAAACAAGGCATAAGTTCAGAAGGAGATGAAGGGTTGAATATATGAAAAATCCTCAAGTACAAGGTGTCGCTGGAGCTAGCGTCTTGACAAGTGGTTTTCTCTTTTTCAAGGCAGAAACTTGTAGGGGACAAGGCCACTTGTCGAAACGATGGCTCCAGCGACACCATTTGTTAAATAACTTTTCATCTATACATAAAGATAGTAATGCAGCGATTTCAGTTATAACTCCTGAAGTGGCGGTTTACGGATAGAAAGCAAACATGAGTGAACACTTACATGCTGGTGTAAATCAGTGCTAGTTAGATAATCATTAACTCACAGCACTTTCGTTATTTTGTTCTGACGAGAACACTGAAGCGAGTGAAAATCTCTTGCAAAGACATTGCAGTTCGGGAAACCGCCAAAAGATGTCCACACCAGCTCAGCCACCGCCGTTAACGGCGCCGGTAACCCGAAAAGCGTAAACGGTAAGAAGGCCACGAACAAGCTAAAATTATCTAATAACACATTTAAGCAATAGTAAGCTTTAAGTTTATGTTATCACTTATCGTCTTGCATCGTTGCGCACAATGCACACACGCTCGCTTTACATCCTCATCAGCATTGTGCTCGAGCGCGTGGAAAGCGGTGACTATTTGTTGCCTCCCCGGAACCAACGGACGCTTCTTCCGGAAGTAAGGAAAAACGTTAATGGCTAAACTCATTTCCGCAGCGCGCGGAAGTTGTGTCCCCGAGACACAGATCCATCAAATTCGCTTGACAGCGACAGACTCGAAAAGTACGAATAAAAGAAAAACGAACTCGTTAACTTCTTTGTACTGACTCGCATTCAGAAAAAAAAAATGTTCCGGGCAGGGCGCGGACACATTTGCAGAGCTGTGGTCATTCTGCTTACCCTATTCGTGTTCGCATCTTTTAGCCATTGTTAATTTCTTCCGACAGCCATCATCGCGGCGCAAGGAAGAAAAAATAATAATAATTCGTTGCTTTCTCTAAACTTCTCTATTCATGAGGAAAACAGATGACTGCGTTTTTCTTTCTTTCTTTCTTTTTTAGTTTTTTGACGACAGAATAGGAAAGGCGGTTGCAAAGCGCTGATCGTTCGAACGTTCTTTATTTAATTTCTCTTCTATTCTATTTCTGTATTCCATGCGAATAGCGGAGGCTTGTTGAAGCTTTGCAAAGAGCGAAAGATACGAACGGGGCATACGTAACAGCGTGGGAACGAATTTAGTTTGCTCACTGTTGATACAGCATCATTCAAATAAAGAAAAATAAAAACATCGCCTACACTGTTTTTAACTCGTTCGACTGTAAGATTCCCGCAGAGGTATTTATGTATGCGTAAGCACCCCACGTGACATGTTCACGTGACACTCCCGGCGATCTTTAGGCTCGTACACACTGGTGCACTATGCTGCTTGTTTGCAATTCAGCATGCATGCGAAGAAATTCGAAAAAAAAAAAGAAGACAGCCTAAATGAAGAAAGGAGCGACCGAAGTTGCCCATGTCACTGAATGACGAACCATAAGCTCGGCGTTGTTTCATTAAACGAACAGTTGTCAGTACCGCTTCGTGTTCCTGTCTCTTTCTGTATCCCGTGTGCTCTTGCGGTTACATTCGCTAATAATGACGAACCAACTGTACAGGAAGACGCCCAAAGCCTGTAAAAGTATTCCCTGCATGCTTTGCGACGAGTACGGTTCCCTTTAAAGACCTCTGTCCGCAGTGCAGCAGTCTTCACGGACTGCGGAGCGCACGTTTCGTGAAGACTGCAGCGTACTGCACAGATTTCGAAACACGTCAAAGACAATTCAAACCGGAAAAGCACCAATAATTGTGCATGAAACTCGACAGACATAGGGATGCTGCGCGAGGCGGGGTGTGCTGTAAGTAAGCAGAGGAGAAAAAGCGTACTCACCAGCTCGATTAGATTGATCGATCATTGGTTGCACGATTCTTCGCCTCGCGTTAATGAACCTGCAAAGAGGCAAAAAAGAAACAAAAGAAAAACAACGTCAGAAGTCATGTAGACATTCTTGCCAGTTTCAGTTGACATCAATATTCTTACTTGTTCTCCTTTACATAATCGTAACATTATTACAGCAAAGCTGTTTAGCAAGTTGTTCCTTGTCCGACGAGCCAAAAAAAAAAAAAAAACTATCGTCATCATAAACGGGTATGTGCCACAGGAATTCGATAAAGCCCACTACTCACCACTGGTCCACTAAAAATGAAGAAGGCAACAGCTAGCCCAACAACAAATGGCTGCGAAGCGACGGCGGCGAGCCGAAGACCCCGAGTACGTACAACGAGAAAATACTAGGTAAGGGAAAAGGCAACAACGGCTGCGAGAAGACCCCGAAGCGATGGAAGACCTACACGCCAAAGACGACGTGCCCGTAGATCTATGAGAGGTGCGAACGCTTGGTTTCAGCGCGAGTTTCAGCGCCGACACGTCTCTGGAGTTTGGACATTTGTGCGGTGTCTGTGACTGTGGTTTAACTCGAACCTTTCTGCGCTGAGAATCAACGTAGACACAACATAGCATCACCTAGCTGAAGCCTAGCAACGACATAGAAGAAACCTAAAAACAACCTATAGAAGCAAAAATACACCCGTGCACTTGGATTTAGGTCCACGCCACAACGATGCGACAACGAAAAACGCTAAACGGTTTTTACGACGCACAGTGCAAAAAGGTATGACCCACTTCCCAACGGCAGCGACCCACTGCAGCCGTAAACATCGTTAAAGCTAACTCCAGGAACTACTAGCTAGACTCCCCGAATGGCGGCCACCCACTACAGTATACCGAGAAACAAACTACGTTCGGTGACCTCGAAAACAACGACCCGAAAGTATACACAGTGGTCAAGTAATCAGGCGCGAATCGGAACAGGCAGAAAGACAAAAGGGCGCCACACCTAACCACACCCAGCGTTTTGCCGCCGGAACATCGGAGATGCCATTAGGAGCACGCATCGGTGCCGAGTATGGTTGGCACACGCTTTGCACGCCAAAGAAGTCGAACCGCAAACAGAGAAAACAAAGCGCCGACACGTTTTCGTGTCGTTCCTCCGCTTCTGCGATCGGCAAGACGACCCGACAAAACCATCATGCCGACAACGCGAAAGCCACCCACCACTCATCTGCTTAACGGAGCTCTCTTGGTTGTTCGAACGCCAAATGACCCGCCGCGAACGATGACCTCCGCGATTAGCTCCGGCATTGTGCCAGAGCTAATCTCGTACGCCACGCTGGGACTCATATCTAACAAGCAAGACGCCTTCCACAGGTACTTCCCTCCTTCTTCGAAACAAGACGACTTGCCCGCTCCCCGCCCGCGTGCCTACTTACCTGCTTACTACCTATCTAACCCACATAACCACCGACTCTGTATGTATATCTACCGCCACGTCGAATAGCCAGAAAACGAGATCTCGCCTTACAAATACACACAAACACACAGGTGCGCAAGAGCGCAGTCTTTGACGCCCTCGCGCCATCACTGAGCTCTTTATAGGTATACGCTTCCTTCGGGTAGTTTCCCGGTGAAGAGCCTTCCTTCCAAAGTATCCACAGGTCGACCATTACCACTTGTACCACCCCCCACCACCCATTCCAAGCCGAAGGAAACACGCCGCCCGGTGCGCGTCCTCCTACACTAACGATGATGACGTCCCTCTTTGCCGGGACGATACGCTTGTTTCATCCCCTGCGGCCGCCCACCACTCCACGACGAAAAACCCCTCCTGTTACCTCTCCGGAGAGGGCTTCCTCGCTAAAAGACGTAACGACCCGTCATTTTCGTTCCACACCGGAGCGCTGTGTGCAAGAGGGGTTCTTCCCGACAGAGCGCGCACACGTGTGAGCGTGTTTGTGTGCGCGTACGAGTGTTCGCACGTCAGCGCGTGCGTAGGTACATGTGTGTGTACATATGTGCGTGTACTATCATGTGCGCACGCGTCTGAATGTTGGTGCTGGGCCGTCTTCATGTTCACAAGCGACCTATGAGGCATTACGTCCTTGTATGTGCATATGTAAATAGTCATTAGTTTCATCGGTGCACATGTGTAAATAGTCTATTTCTATCCGCTTCCTGTCCTCTGCTACTCCCTCATCCACTGATGGCCGTCATTCAGGTGCCAGCCGCACAAGCTAGATAGCTAGAGTGTTGCCATGATTTACTGACTTTACTCTTCCTTCGCTCCTTTTGTATATATTTGCCCAAATAAGCAACAACTTACTACTATCATTGTAGGTAGCGCAACATCTTACGATGCACGGACACAGATGCAGCACCATCAACTAGCCCGATCAAATTGTTTCTTAACTTACTACGACTTCATATGATTATGTACCTGTCTGTTGTTGTAAGTAGGTGGTATTGTGTGTCTGTGCTTGTTTAACCAAAAATTTATAAAAAAATAGGCGAATAAGCGGCGCCTTCTGCGTCCACCATCCGTAGAGGATATGAAATTCTCTTACCCTCACCAAAACACTCACTGTGAGTCATCTCCCTTGCTCCCTATAACGAATCCTTCTCCCCCTCTTCTTCTTCGCTGCGTAATTATTCCGCCCTCGTCCCACCCACCTCCCATCTACGTGCACTGTTTCAAAACACCCACCTCTGCCCGGAATAGAAGCTGCCAAATCGCTATCGACACCAAACGCTAACAGCGCCCCCTTATGGCTCTCCTCTCTGGTCGCGATGAATACTTGATGTGTTGCCGCGTGTAAGGCCTATCCCTGCTGAGATGACGTCTTAACCACCACCTAACGAACCTTCAGGAGGGAGAAAGGCACCGTGCAACACGCCTTATCGTCGATCGGCCATCTTTTTTCTCTTTTAATCATTCGCTTCCCGTTCACGGACTCTACGCGGCAATCTTTCACTGTCGTAAGCACCAGTTCTCCCCAGCCCCCCGAGCGAATAGCAAGAACCGAGTGCCCGACTTGAAGACGATAACGACTTAATGATGCCGCAAGCGATGGGAGTGAAGAAGCTGAACTGTTATCAACGCAGGTGAGACACCTAACACTCTTAGGAATGAATTTAAACAATGCGCACATTGTCTAAACACATCTCGCACACTGGTTTGCCTCTATATAGACCTGTCCTGATGGGACGAAAGGGAGTCTATTGGGAAGACACGTTTTACAAGTGCGCGCTGTTCGTGGCACCGTAAGCGTGTCATTCTAACTACTGTTGAAATGAAGGGCTCTCACAACGTTCTCACTAGCGATACGTCATATATAGAAGTTACTGTGCCACCACAACACTTGCACGTCGTTTGCACCGAGATGATAGAAAATACTTCAGCAAAGGTATCCTTCTCAATATAACATTTAATGGAGTAAGAAGTAATGTACAGGCCTCGTAGAAAAACGTCTCCAGATATCACTTGCTACCAATTATTAGCTACTTAACATTTTATCGGGATAAATGAGACTACATAGAAATAGACATGTTTTGCATTAAACTGCCTGTACATAGTGCCTGTGTCAGTTTGCATTGTTAAACCGCATAAGTACGCTTGTGTACATGTATATGTAACTCCAAGCTGTGCTTACGCACCAAAACTTCGACAATGTTCGACAAAAAACGAACGCCCGCCATGTCCATATAAATGCCGCAGAGGTGAATGTCTCGGATTCTGCCGCTTAGCCAACGGCCTCTCCCCGAAGCAAAGGCGAATGCCGACTCTTTCAATGAAAGCAGAACAGAAAGCACGGCTAAAGAAACGTACAAGATAACAATAAGGAACGCGGGAGATCTCGATTTGGACCGCGGGTCCATTTTCGATGATGAATCGTTTCCGTACTGTCCTCGTTCTTCCGTATCCCGTGTCTTCTGAGGAAGAGAATGGATCCCCAGCCTGGGGGGCTCCTATCGCTTGGTTGTAGAGATCCCACAGTCGTAATGGTTTTCCCGGCGCAAATCTCGCCGACTTGAAAGATAACGAGCATGCCGCCGCTGGCTGGAGGGGCTCAAGTTTATCGTTTCCGCGAACTCTTATTAACCTTCCTAAGAGTTTTCGACCCGTGATTGCCTCTATGCGTGGAGTCGGACTGTCGCAGGATGTTCGACGGTGTTCAAGCTGATCAACGTAAAAGGCTGCATCAGTGGCGTAGACAGGGGACGCCCACCTGGCTCGTGCTCCTTCCCACGGAAATTCTTTTTGTCATGGCATACAGAGCACAAAATGAGACTCCACCACATCTGCCTGCCCAGCCCCCACTTCAGATCAAGGAGGTGCCACCCCCATCCCCCGAAAAAAATTTCTATCTACGCCCCTGGGCTACATACATGACCAAAATTGAAATGAGGAGCACGCTAGCCTACCCGCAACATATTGTGCAAAAGAAAGTGAAGGAATTGTTTAATCAATACATAGATTTCACGTCACAAAATCATCATGCAGGCCACAAGTGACGCAGTACAGCGTGGTTCCGTTTTAATTCAACTGTATGAGTTTTGCTATATTCCGCCTCCTTCTAATTTCCATCGCTATGACTGGGAATCGAACCCAACACATTGCGCGCAGAAAGGGAAATGATAATGCTGCACGAAGTTCCGCCACGAGCCAATATCCTCCTTGTGACCAGTTCACATCTGTTCATTCATATTTCAAACTTCCGTGGTCGTAAGTTGTTACCAAGTTTCATTGAAAGAAATAAAACCACGTGAATTCAAAAACCAAGCAATGGTGGCCGCCGTGCCAGAGTCGATGATGACGTAGTCTCAGCAGACGTACGATTGGACGCACCGGTCAGCGTGAAACCAACGCGACGCCAGCGTCGTCGCCATTACGCCAGAATTGATGATAACATTAAAAGTGTCAGGCTGATGTTTTGACGCAGCGTTAAGCCATACGCGAGCATAACCTAAACGCCATCATCCAAGGTACGTTAGCGCTTTCGTCGTCTCCGCGCCAGAAGAGCCTGAATTACATGGCGATGCAGTTATCCTCGGGAAAACCGAGTTCCCTTTTCCTGTCGCACTTCGCGGCATCCCGACTCCATAGCTGCACATACACGACCGTTTCCTTTTCTCCCTCTTCGCTCTAGGGACCAAGAGCCCAACGTCGAGCAGCGAAGGCAATTAGTTCGCCAAACGCACAAAGCCACACCTTCCCCATATCCCCAACTCCCCCCTCTGCGACAACGCTGGGTTTTCCTTTCTTCCCCCAATGTTTTCCCCTACCGGATCTCCCCAAGTTCCCGCGACGCGTGCGGGCGAGCGGATAAGAGAGAGAGAATGAGATTCTCGTGATAGGGAAAGAGCGGTAAGAAGAAAGGGAAAACGGAATCGGGGAGAAATGGGAAAGAGGGCAAAAGAACAGCGGCCCCTGGACGAGGGCGAAGGAAATCTTTTCCCCCGTGGATGGGGAAGAAAACGGGAGCGAAAGTTTTGGACAGGTTCGTTAATGACAACGCCTCGCTCTCCCGTACACGCGTGAGCGCGCGCAGTACACATACACGCGTACACGCACGCACCACGCGTCCTTACTAAGCACGCGCATACAATCTCGTTCCACAGCGCGCAGTTGAGTCTCTACATGAAATAGGGAGAGGAGGGAGCTGTACGGGAGGTGGACAACTTCATAGATGGCGCTGCAGTTGGAGAACAAAGGCCGAAGCACGCTGCGTACTCGTTGTGAGAGTGCTGCGCGTTCGAGGTATACAAGCGTCGTGTCGGTCGGAATGACATCCTTTTTTGTGAGAGGAGAGAGTTATACTCCCCTTTTGGGGACTGTGCACTTCAATATGGCCGCTTCAAGCACTTCCAAGAAGGCTGTTCTTCCGGTCCTGCGTTTCTTAGCAACGGGTCCTTTGTGCAGAAAACAATGCCATTCGGATTGGTTTTCATTGTGCAATGAGCGTGTCTGTAAGGGCTTTCCTAAATGTGAGGAAAGAGTGCTTTAGGTCCTCTGCTTTCTAAAACCGCGGCGGCTGGGAGCTTCCGCTTCCGGGAAACATCGCGCAAAGTGTCTTTCTTCCAAAGACTATAGAATATCGGCCGGCTCCTTTCTGACCGAGAGAAAGAAAAAAAAAGGAAGAAAGAACGCGCGCTCAATTGCATTCAATGGTGCTCTTTGTTGTAATGAAGCTGTTAATGTGCATAAAATACTGCAGAGTCATTTAATGGTTCACTATGGCACTGCCTCTGTAGACCAAGAAAATTGGGCTCAACAGCTCTAGCGACGCGGCGGCGTTCTGAAGCTAGGCGCCGAGAATCTTGCGCACATAAATTCAGGTGCACGCTGAAATAACGCTGCAACGCATGAAACTGATCAGGGAACCGGTTCACCGTACATTATAGAAGTTGTGAACTCTAGTGCTCATGCATATAACCAACAACCTGTCGATATATTAGCTTCGCTACGTAAGTATAATATAGCGACAACGACGTAAGGCGTTCGAGCAAGCCCGAAGGCGCAGAAGCGCGACGTCTTATAGACAGCTATAATAAGACGTCGCCAAGACCAAATCTTAATAGCTTCGCTGTCACGATGTCTTTACCTGGATCAAAATAGCAAAGGTGAGGCGAGACCATACTGAGCCTTTGAAGAAGGAAAAAATACTAAATAAGGCAACGTGTCTTCACAAAGATCATACAAGAAAGACAGAACGAAATCCAATCTATTTAATCCACGAGAATAAGCCAGCCCGCCGACGACGACGCGATGTCGTCGCGTCATACGCGGGGTGACATGCATGGCGCATGCGTAGTAGTATGGACTGGTGGACGTGTCAGGGTGGGAACGACATTTCAATATACGAAATTAATGGCTCTTTCACTCCTCTCCCCCTTCATCGGTGCTTTTTTTTCTTTTTGTTTTTTACAGCGACTTCCCAGCAAACTGCAGCTCGTTCGGCTTTGCTACGTACACTGCAAGAGATAAAGACCGCCTGACAGTTCTTGCAGTACGACGACAACAAAAAGAGTAGCAGCAAAAAAAGGAGGCGGCAGTTGAAATAGGCAGTTATAAATATACGAACGAAACAGGGAAATGCTGCTGGCGATGAAAGGCAGCAGGGACATAAGAAAGATAAGAAAGTTCGTATAATAGGAAATGCAAAAAAAAAAGATATATAACGACGTTTGAAAGAAAAAAGTCAACGTGGAAAGCATGAAACGAGGTCGAGGCACAAGCTATAGGTAGCGCTACTGGAGGGGCTTGACAGAAAGGAAATTAGAAGATCCCGGAATGGATCGCTCGGCATAAATCACGCGCCGGGTGTTCTGCAGCAACGTCGGGTCGTGAGATAGCTAAGGCCTTGTATAAAGGCTCCCTTCATAAGCCTTGCTAGCTCGTGACGTCCTGTAAGTAGCATGGTCGTTACTTTGTCAGACTTTCTTTGATTATAATAAACTTAGTTACTTGTACGCAAAAAAAAAAAATAGGGGTCGGCAATTCAGCGCTGCGTCGGAACTCGTTCCTGCACATTGCTACGTATTTATTTTTCATATTTCGTGAAAAAATTAATTCAATTGAGAAGAATAATCTGCTACCAATACTATCGCTTTCAAGTGCGTCGAGCGTGGCGAAAGCACCAAATTATCAAATGATAAGACCGGCTCGTGGCAGGAATTCTTATGTTAACGCTACTACACGCGCAGTCACCCGATATGAACACATGGAGCAGCAAGCCAGGCGATAAACCAGACTAACATTTCCGGAGATGCCGTTGAAAATTGCTATCTATCCATCTATCACGAAATGAAGCAAAGACAAATTGGTAGGAACACGAATGCGCAAAGAACGCGGGTGCATTCATGTCAAATAAAGGTGTCCTTTACCATAACGTGTTAAGGGTGGTACGATGCAAGGAGACTTTTGAACCACTGACAACTGCCAAAAATGAAAATAAAACGTCCCACGCGATCGGCCCACCTTTGACTAAGCGTGGATGCCATGTGATGACATCGTCATGTGAATTCATCATACGTCACATCATCACGTGATGACGTGAAATCACCATCATGTGAAATCATCACGTCCTAGGGTGATTTCATCACGTGATGTCTTCTTACATCACTCGTGTTGACGCCGACGCCAGTCACTTTTCGCGTTTGGTGAGGAATCATGGGCTTTCGCCTTAAAAAAAAAAAGAAAGAAGCGTACGATGTAGAGAACAGCTGTAAAGAAGAATTTCAGCCATGGACACCGGCTTTGCTCCATTATCTGTATGCTGTCGAATTCGCCTCATGACACGGAGATCCACCCAGAAACAAAACGAAAGCTTTTATGCCGAAAAAAAAACAGCAAAAAGCACACAAAGAAAGAAATTCCAACAAAGAACTGAGAAATGAAGCGAAGGAATCTTTGTCACGCAGGGATCTCTATTCGGCTTCCATAAAAACGCCTCCAGACACTTCCTCTATACTCGCCCTCTTTAAGTCTCATTTTTATTTTTCTATCCACATTTAGCTTCTTTCGTTTTCCCGCTTCATGCGACGCCATGAGCGAGGTCCTCTCTTTTCTGTCGAATGACAAATGACGTATCTGGTGTCCTGCCGGCTCCTCGGTTCTCCATCATAGACACGGGAGATGGTGAGAAGGAAAGAGCTTTATAAGGGCCTACATAACGCCTCAAGCTACATATATAGTACCCCCCCCCCCTTCATCGCCAATCGCGCCTTTCTTAGACACGTAAGAGATGGCGAAATGAGTCGAAGAAAGGAGGGGGAGGGGAGAGCAATGGCGGTGAGGGTATAGAAAGAATGGACGGTACGGCCACGGTGAGATATGAGACAGCGACACGCACACTGTCTAGCCAGTGGCGACGAGAAGAAGGAAAGAATGTAATGCTTGTCGATAGGCGTTCCTCTTTTTACAAATGCTGCCCTACACAGATGCGCGCCTTCGTTTTAAGCCTTACTCGTCTACCCCTCCAGCTTTTCGCGCTTTTCCTCGTCGCCAAAGTTGGAGACAAACTTTCGTTTTAATCAATAAGCCCTCTGTGACAGAGAGGCAGAGAGAAACAGAGTTGTGATAAAGTAGAAAGGTTAGCTAGAAGCAGTCCGCTTGCCTACTATATGTGAATTAGACAGTCTGGTTACCATTGGCGTAGACAGGGGGGGCAACCCCAATTTCTTTTTTTTTTTTTCAATTTCGCATGTGCGTATAGACATGCACGAACATGCATAGAGGGTGGTTGAACCCCACCCTGCTACTATGCGAGGCAGGATAGGAATGCAGTGAAACAAGGCGTAGATACGGGGTATACTTGGTCGACGAACGTGTTGCTTGGTTCACAGTGCTACTTTTGAAAGCAAAAAACAAAACAAACCTTCACTTACTCTCGAGAAATGACACGCGATAATCTGTTGTCTCTCAATCGGATTTCCATTTAAAGAGGCGTAAGATCGACAGAGGCACAACGACCTTTAATACTGGGCCACTTCTGAAATGTGAACACCGATCGCAACATGGTGCCTCCAGAACTCTCGTAGTGACACAGGGGACGTAATCCGAGATCTGTGGACAGCCATATAGTTCGATCCGAGTCGCGAAGTCCCAGCTAAGAAGAATCGTAGTCATGGCGACCGGGATACGCCCAACCTGAAGCCATTCTAGAAGTTTCTCAATATTCTATCAACTTGTGCATGTCGTTCGGTCAGTATCGACGATGCCTTTAATGATAGCGTATAGCGACGACAATCGGCGAACACCCGCATGGTGAACGAGCGACCTCTCACAAGTAGCGACCGAACGAGACGGGCATCTGTGATCAAAGGCAGGTTTGACAGGAGACGAAGACCCGAAAGATAAAATGGGCGCCGGGGGGATGCCGGGGGGCACCTCTAGGAATATACACCGAGTCCACGAGAGAGGGCGCCACTGCGCGTTATACGTGGACGTGGTAACGAGATACGGTAGACTGCGTGGGGGCCCCTCGGGCGCTGTTTTTGCTCGTCGATTCCCGTACAGAGGGCGCTGGCAGCGTCATATCTCACTCTTCTAGCAAAGGGGATGAAAGATGGGTTCGGAGAACAGCCCCCACCCTCATTGCATTGCCTCAACAGTGTGTATCTATCGCGGTGCCTTTTCATATACAGACTCGCCTGACATTCCTTATCAAGGTCAGGAGGAGAGACACGAGATGAATTACGAACGCGAGGTGAATTATGAGCCTACCCCGATGCGTGGGGTGTCGACGAGAAGACCCCCCAAGGTTTCGGCCTTAGGCGACTGTCCTAGGCACCCATGCACTGATGGGATTGTACGCTTTCAGATAGACCCCAGAGCGAACTGCGTTGGCCTGCGTCCGTTTTACGCTGACTCTCCTGTAGCCAGCGGGATCCTGTCTGTCACATGAACTTTTCAACAACGAAACAGACAAAAAAAAATAAAGGAGAGGCAGAATCTAACGTCCGTTTGCAGTTAGACGCCTTTACAACGAAACCTTCTACAACGAAGTGGACCGTGTAACGGAGAGTTTCCGGCACCCGATCTCTAACGGGAGCATGAAGGTGTGCTACCTTTACATCGAATTGCCCTATGTAACGAAATATCTCGAAAGGTAAAAGCACTTTATTGTAAATGCGTTCGGCTCTATAATATCATAGTGTACGCTTTTATTTAATGTCACTGTTCTTTGCACCACCTCCCCCCCCCCCCCTCGATGCAATCATTTGTGACTAAAAGCTTTTACGGTACAACGAAGTAAGTATAAATTAAATGCAACAAATGTATTTCGAACAGAATACAAACTACGGTTGCCATGATATTCTGCTGCTTAGGACGGGGACATAGGATGGCATCTCAGACAGTGGTTGCGTCATGCGTTTTGAAAAACCTGGAAGCAGCGAAGTCAATAAACCCAACGCGAGATCGAACGAAATTTCATACACTACGGGGTCTGAGGTTCACATAGGTTAATCTACGAGGTCATAGAATAGCGTTCCAGAAATGGCTGCCGAGGCGCTGAAAAAGAAACGTCCATACAACGAAGCTAACTGAACGCTTTCCTCGATTTAACAATATTTGGAAGGAAAGCGTGAGCGTGGCATGCTTAGTCATGTTAGAGGGGCACCACTGACACATTAAAAATTTTACCACTCCATCGAAGGAGCACATGACACTGTATGCAGTCAACGAGTCCAGAGGCAAAACTTGCCTTCAATTCATAAGAGATAAATGCATACATCGATTGTTCCCATTAGTCCTATAGAGTTATCTCCCTTAACGTTGCTTTGGAGTCTCATAAATTTCACTTCAAAGAGGTGTAGCTATTGTTGGAGCCCATTGCACGTTACGAAGCCATGTGCAGCCAGAACGAATGTTTCACTACGGCAATTGACGCACGTAGCCAACGCGCATTTGTTTGATAAGTGACACCCGAGTGTCAGTATTTCTGCGAAAACATTCCTTCCCAAAACGCAACAACTGATTTAGAGAAACCAAATATTGCATCAAAGCTTTTCTTTTTCTATGCATCCTATAAGCTAGCGCTGATCGACGTCACTATCGGATAATATTTTTATATTATATACAGCGCAGGTCGGTCAGACGTCAAGCGTTCGAGTGACGCAGTTTGGTGCAGAAAAGACCGACGACAGATGGCGACACATTCACACAGACACACAAAGGGCAGCGACGGACAACAACGAAAAGCGACGTCACACACGACAGGTTCCATCCAAGCACCACGCCCGCTAGTGCCGCCGGTTGAAAAATATCGCCCCTCCAAACAGCCGGGGTTGGAAATAAATGGGCATCGACGGGACCGAACGAGAGAGAGCGATTTTCAAAACAGGAAAAAACAAAATGTTTCAGAAAAAAAAAATTGGCATGAGTTATAGTAGAGGGGTGGAAAGGGGAGATCGGCCGCCCATCTACGCTCTTCCGCCACGCAGTGAAGCCTACCCCCTCAGGAGAGGGCGCAACCGAACACGAAAGTAGGAGACTATAGTGGAAGAAAAAAATAAATCGAGCGTGAGATCAAAAATGGATATTTTGAGAGAGGAGGAGAGAAGCATCGTGAAAAGATCAAAAGAAGGGAATCGGAAATTGCTCGGAGCAAAAAAAAAAAAAACAAAAAAAAGGAAAACGAAGAAACAGAAACTAGCAGTAGCGATTACAACACAAGAGGGACCTTGCTTCTTCACTGGGTCTTTCCAGCTTGACTAGTTGTCCGGTCCATTCTCTAGATACCGAAATACCTGCTAGATAGAAGATACCTAGATATCTACCTAGACACCTACCTAGGCGTTTACCTATCTCGCTATATAAATATCTATATGGGCCTAACGAACATCTCTGTTTAGAAACTAAAGTCATGCTGTTCTTTATGCATTCTCCGGAGACGAAAGCCATCTCCTCCTTTTTCTTCTCAGTGGACTGTACAGGACGATCGCTGTGTATTCGAGTTAAAGCCAACTAGCCCAACTGTAGGGTTTAACAACCATCCCCTTCACTTTTTTTTCTTTTACCTCGCTCACTTACCCACCTTTTCGTTATCCTTCCCATTTCCCTTTATGTCTTTGTGCGCCATCCCCCCAGGCTTTTCAGTACTACCCGGCGGGTTTTCACCTCAGTCGCTTCCGCAAATTGCAAAATCAATAGCAACGCCTTCCTTCGGTCTTCGCAGCCGCCAATTCGTGAACGCCCTTTGTGCAGAGAGTGAAACCGCCATCCACATCCTCGCTCTCACGCTATCTAACTCTCACCCGTATTTTGCATGCCGGAAGAAAATGCAGCGGGCCAGACACCGACCGCACCAGTATGTGGATTCAGTGGGGCCGGTGCGATGCAACCCTGTATACGGGAGGGACTTATAGGTTAGATCTTACACGAAGCAGAAAATCCCATGAAACGCAGAAACTCACAAGGTCCCTTGCGCATTCACCTACTACGACTCGAAGGCGAAAGCCATCTTCTTTTTCTTCTCAGTCGATGTATTGATTCTGCCCCGCCACCCTCCGAAATCTTTGTGCACCTGGCGTGGTTTTGCACTGTCTCAGTGATCGGCCCACGTTTGACCAAGCTGCGATGTCACGTGATGACGGCATCACGTGACATAACGTCACGTGACGTCACGCCACAATATGTGACGCCATGACGACGTCACAAATTTTTGAGATCTGTGACGCCATCAAGTGATGGTGATTTTTGCATCATTCGTGCTGTGTCCGAAGCCGCGGGACGCCGACGGTCAATTTTCGCGTTTAATGAGGCATCTAAGGCTTTCGGCTTAAAATAGAAATACATGTTCAATCGAAAGCCTCAGATACTTCATCAAACGCGAAGTGTGACCGTCGGCGTCGCAGTAAACCTGAAAAGATCATGTGGTAACGTCGCCGTGACGTCACAGATTGCCAAAATCTGTGACATCACGTGACGATGCCACATAACATTACGCGATACGATAACGTCATCACATCGTATCGTCGATTGGCCAAAGGTGGGCCGATCCTTGAGGCGCTGCAAAACCACGTGAGGTGCAGAATGCTTGCAACGCCTCCGATCCCGGAGGCAGTGCAAAGCCATGTTAGGGGCAGAAAGCTTTTGGTGTGTGTGTGGGGGGGGGGGGGGATGAATACAATCGACTGAGAAAAAAAAAGGGCGAGGAGGAACATCGTTATCGCTTTCGAGTCGTCTTAGGTGAATCCATAACTCGTCTTATTTATTTCGCGTTCAAATTTTCTTGATTCCTTCGTATCTAAAACTCATTGCCGAAAGTTTGTGTGACGTTTTCATCAGCTAGTGACACCGAACGTAGAAATTGCAGAGCAATGCGTACCGTGATGGTTAAATTTGTCCATGCTTCGCTTCAATCTCACGGTCACACAAACTTTCTGCAGTGAGTCTTAGATGCGGAGGAGTGAAGCAAATTTTAATGGAAAATAAATTCGTATCGCTTCGTTAAAAGTTCAGTAAGCAAGCGCCGTGAATCTCAAGTACTGGATCCAATAGTAGCAGATGTGAGATCTGTAATTCCCATCATTCCCATGGCGCTTTAGGAGCCGCTCCAGAAGCCAGCGCCAGATTGCTCTTTAGTTCTTATAGTATCAAACTGTATGTAACCAGCCGTCGCCTCCACGATTAGATCCGGCAGCCCGCCGTTGCGCTGCCGGAGCTAATCGCGGAGGCCACGTAATCAACCGTCATTTTTGACCAAACTCATCTTGGACACCTTCAGGGCCTTCCTTAGGTAGGCTTAACAGGAAGCGATGTGCAGTACAGAGATAAGTACAGTCCAAAAATGAAATAGGCCTATTTTGTATTTCATCTCTCGATATGTCCTATGCAAAGAATTAGTATAAAAAGTGTAAACTATATATGCAACGCTCTGCGCTTCTCTTGTAGAGCAAGCTTCTCTTGAGAATTGCATAAATGCCGTTGATAGTAACCGCAAGTAAAGACTGAGTTAGAACGGCGGTCCCGACTCATGGCAAACAGACAACGGTTTAACAACGTTCGGCTCCATAAGCGACAGGTCGGATATACGCTCGCAGGCATAACGCTGTGGTTGCGGTGTACGGACAGCAGCACAGAGCTCTCCCCCATTGGAGGACATAGTGTCATAGAGAAATACCACGAAATTCAACAAAGCCTTCATAGTAAAGCGCTTTTTTGTTACGGTTGTTTTGCACCGGTTGTACAACGCATCCATATGAAAAAGGTGTTTTTTTTTTCCTAAAATAGTTGAGCTGGGCTGTCCGGCAAGCAGAAGATGCCCCCCGGGTCCAAAGTCTTCGAGCCGTCGCCTGAGGCACCGCCGTCATCATCGATGGTGGGACAGGGGTTAATCCCCTTTTCCCCCCGCCCAGCGCGAATGAAACTGCCGGACTAATTTTAAATAAAGTTTATTCATTCGTTCATTACTGAAATAGTCTATCAGTGTTACTTGGTATATTGCCACGTGATGTCTCCTCACTACATTGGTCATTGAGGACGCGATCTTTATTATCGTACTGTACATCTTATATATATCGTTATGCCCTTATCCGAGCAGGTACTAAAGGGCCAGATCTGACACCGTAGTTACACCGATGTTTGGTAAAGAAGAGATATCCGATAACAACGATACCAACGAGAATGAAATGAAAGAAGAAAAACGGGACAGACAGACAGACAATGAACTTTATTTGATCCTGAGGAGCTTTCGCGGGAACCCCTATCGGGGACCCGCGGAAGCCGCTGGCCGCGTCCAAGTCGGGGCTGGGACACCGTGATGTTCCGCCCTTTCTTGGGCCCTCTGGATTGCCTGGATTTGTGCCTGGAGCGATGGGCTCCGGAGTGCCTCTTCCCAGTCGGCTTCGCTGGATAGAGGGCCGTTAGGTAACGCGGGGCATCGCCAAAGCATGTGCGCTAAGGAACAATAACTCTCATTACAGTCCGGACAGCTTGAGTCAACGTCTGTGGAGATACGACTGAGAAAGCCGCGCGAGGGGAACGAGCCCGTCTGGAGCATTCTAAGTGTAATTGACTGAGACCTATCTAATTTCGGGTGAGGAAGAGGATAGGCCCTTCTACTAAGCCGATAGTGAGAGGTGACTTCATGAAACGTAAGAAGCGGATCGTTATGCTGGATTTCATCCTGACCCCATAAAGCATCCATGCCGCCGCGGCGCGTTAGATCTCGCGCACGGTCATGGGCAAGCTCGTTGAGGTTTGTACGTGCTGATGAACGTCCGCACCCATATGGGCGGGAAACCAAGAGATGAAGTGAGTGCCAGGGTCTGTTCTTTTTTCTAGAATGGAGGCAGCCTCTCGCGCTAGGTTACCCGATTCAAAAGCTTTGATGGCCGCTCGTGAGTCTGTGAACACGTTGGTGCGCGAGCGGTCGGTCATGGCCAGGGCTATGGCGACCTGTTCTGCAACTGCGCTCGTAGCTAACCTGACCGAGGCTGAGGAGCGTAATTCCCCGTTGCCGTCAATGACTGCCAGCGCGAATGTGCTAGACTTGCCGTACTGAGCCGCATCGACAAAGACAGTCGATTCTCGATTCTCGGCGGCGTTCTGTAATATCGCCCGCGCTCGGGCTTTTCGCCTCCCTACATTGTATTGCGGGTGCATATTCCGAGGGAACGGGCTGACCACAAAGGTTTCCCGGACCTCCCTGGATAAGGTGATTTCCCGTTCAGTAAGCATTCTGGGAGCCATGCCAGCCTCGTCTAGGATGCGTTTCCCTGCCCTAGTTGACGACAGCCTGACCACCTGGGCGGTGACCTGCGCTTCGATCACTTCATCAATGTCGTTGTGCATGCCGAGTTGTCTTAATTTGTCAGAGCATGTGGTTACTGGTAACCCCAGTACCTTTTTGATGCTCTTACGGATGAGAGTGTTTAGCTTATTTTTTTCCGTTCTAGTCCAGTTAAGGGCCGATGCTACATAATTAATGTGGCTCATTAGGAAGGCATGATGGATCCGAAGTAGGTTGGCTTCACCTAGTCCCTTTCTGCGTCCTGATACTCTAGCAACAAGTCTCAGCATGCTTTCGGTTTTGGTCGTGATGTGCGTGAGGGTTTTGGCGTTACATCCTCTCGCGTCAATCAGTAGTCCTAGGATTCTAATTGAATCTACTCGTGGAATGCGCTGTCCATTTCTTGCAAAAAGGGCGATGGGAATTTGATCCAGGTGTGGAAGTCTCCTAACGCCTTGCCTGGCCGGCCTGTACAGTAACAGTTCTGATTTCTTTGGAGAGAGTTGGAGGCCTGTGCCTTCTAGGTAGGACTCCGTTTCGTCTAGGGCTGATTGCAGCGCGTTTTCTACTTCTGCGAGTGATCCTCCCGGGCACCAGATCGTGATATCGTCCGCGTAAAGCGAGTGGCCTATATTGGGCAGGGATCTGAGCCTCTCCGATAAGCCCTTCATGACTATATTGAATAACAAGGGGGAGATGACCGCGCCCTGGGGAGTGCCTGTGGCTCCTAAGGCGAATTCATCTGACTTGTGTTGGGCGATCCTTATGGTAGCCGTTCTATTCATCAGGAATGATCTAACAAAGGCCTGAAACTTCGCTCCCAGACCTAGGTTGGCCGTGGCCTGCAAGACAAAGCGATGGGATACGGTGTCAAAGGCCTTGGTGAGGTCAAGGGCTAATATCCCCCTAACATCCCGAGTGGTGTTATCGAAAATGTGCTTCTTAAGAAGTAGCATTACATCTTGTGTGGAAAGGCCGGGCCTGAAAGCGATCATGTTGTGTGGGAATAGTTCCTTGCGTTCTATGTAGTTCGAGATCCTATTGAAAATAGCATGCTCCGCTACCTTGCCTACACAAGAGGTTAGTGATATCGGCCTTAGGTTGTCAAGATTTAAAGGCTTACCCGGTTTCGGAATAAGCACAATCGAGGCCGCTTTCCACTCTACCGGGACGCTTCCACTCTCCCAAGTCTTGTTGACCTCTTTCGTTAGCATCTCAATTGATCTATCATCCAGGTTCCTTAACAGTCTGTTTGAGATGCCGTCCGGTCCTGAGGCTGACCTGCTATTCAAGTTGTGAAGGACGGCCCTAATTTCAGACTCCGTGAAGGGGTCATCGAGCTCTTTTACCGTGTCACATTCTATTTCAGGATACTCTTCTGGGCGTCCTGCGCCGAGCGGGAGATATCTATGGGCTACCTCGTCTAAAAGCGTTTCTTCCGTTCCACCCTCTTGGCTGTGCTTGTGAATCAGGCGGCACATTGCCTGCCTTTGATTGCCTTTGGTCTGCGTGTCATCTAGCATGTGTTTAAGGAGATTCCATTTTCCCCCTGTACGCATGCGTCCATCGACTGCTGAACATATTTCATCCCATTGTAGCCGAGCCAACTCGGTGCAGTACTGTTCGATCTCCCTATTAAGTTCCGCAACCCTCTTTCTCAATCTCCGGTTAAGCCTCTGTGTTTTCCATCGCCTCAAAATAGAGGCTTTGGCTTCCAAGAGATGTGCGAGGTGCGGATCCATCCTGGGAACCTCGAGCTCGGTTTGAATAGTTTTTGTAGCCTTTTCAACATCTGCTTTGAGTGTCTGAATGAGTTCTCTGAAGCTGTCGTATTCGCCCGTGTCCCCTTTTCTGAGCTTTCGCAAAGCATCCCAGTCCGTCACTTTAAATTCCCTGGCCTGGGGGGCTCTGACCTGAAGGGTAACACTTCGACAGGCGAAGCGAAACGCTTTTCTTCTGAGACGTCGAACGATCAGCGCAGAGTGCGTCGAGATAACTGGAACCCCGCGTTCAAGAAGCGGAACCGGAGTTGCAACTCCGACAGGCCGGAAAGCGGAAACACCAGTCCTAGGAGTCAAGGACAGGATATATTATACATATATATAGAGAGACGTGATGTTTGTGTGTGTACACAAAAGCATTCCGCACCCCGTGTGAGGGCGCGCCCTTCACTCGAGCCGGGTCGCGTGGGACTTTAGGGAGAGTGCACGCACCGTGGAGTCACAACACGGCGGCAGAAAGCGAGCTCTCTAGGGACATTTCTATGTCTAGCTGGAACTATACTCGGTTACAAACTACGAAAAAAAATCACACCATCTCCGCTAAAGGGGACCATGAGGCGATGCGAAGCAGTGTTTCGGCATGTAGAGCCCGCGTTTCAGAGGGGGAGTGGTGAGGGGGAAAGGGGAGAGGGGTAGTGAAGAGGGGAAGTGGATGGGGGAAGTGGAGATGGCAAAGGGAGGGGAGAGGAAAGGGGCAGGGGAAGTGGAGAGGGTTTGCGCATGCGCAGTAAGGGTGGTCACGCCGCACACCACCACCACCACCACCAGATTGAACTCCGCTATAAGATGCTTCACACCTAAAAACGTCAGCTCCGGCGACGGAGCCACGGTGGGCTTGCCCTTCAGCTGTGAGAGCCAGTCGTGCTATCTACTTTGCGCTTGAACCATACATACTTTTCCTCGACTAATGTAAAATACTACGCATAATAAGAGTTAAAGGTTCACCGTTACTACCTAAAACAGTATGTTTGGATGAGCAGCGATGTCAAAATCCCGAACGAAAATTACGAGGACCTTAAAGTTTCCGGCCTAAAACCAGCGACACATGGGAAAGCCGACTATCTGAAACACTTGAGAAGTGTCTGACGTCTCCATAGTGGGTAAAGGCCATTCTCTCTCTCTCTCTTCCCCCCCCCCCCCAATTTCCTTGAGAAGTACGATGCTTTTTGTTAACATGTTTGTGGTTGTATAGTTACTTGGTAGCGTAGAGTGTATTACTGCAGTCTGCATAAGATTGCGTCTAGCGTGTGTGCAAGTTACACTGAAGAAATTTATAAGTATTTAGTTTATAGGCGTCTTTAGCGTTTGCGTGTACCGGTTCAATAAACTTTCCTTTGTGGATGAGAAGTATGATGCGTTCCTTAACATGATTGTTGTTCTATAGTTGCTTGGTAGCGTTGAGTGCATTAGTGCAGTCTGCGTAACATTTCATCAAGCGTTTGTAGTAGTTATCCTGACGGTGTATAAGCGCCTCTTGCACTTGCGTGTACTGGCTCAGTAAACTTGCTTGGTGGATAGAGCCTTTATGCAAATACAAATAAGCCTATTACGTATTCCGTCTTTTGATCTGGCATATTGAAAGAATTAGTTTAAAAATTGTAAACCATATGTGCATTGCTCTGTTTTATTTTTCTAAAACACGCTTATCTTGAGAACTGCGCAAACGCCGTTGATAGTAACCTCAAGGCAGCCTGAGCTAGAATGGGCGTCCCAACGCATAGGTTACAGGCGATGGTTTAATGATATTTGGCCCCACAGGAGACGTGCAGTAGATCCGGATAGGGCGAGGGCTCCTGAATTTTTTTCCTTCCATATATGCAGTGCTCCGGAGCGTAGCTCCGGTAAAGAACTTTGCGGTGTAGGGAGAGCTGCGCAGTGCGCTGAATACTTACCCTGTATTGAGGCGAATTCGTTCTACGTCTCATATAAGCGCGACGTTACACAGCACTGCATATATGGAAGGAAAAAAATTCAGGAGCCCTCGCCCTATCCGGATCTATATATATACAATATATATATATATATATATATATATATATATATATATATATATATATATATATATATTTATTGATCTATCTAACCGCTTATGCATGCACGTATGTATGTATGTATGTATGTACGTATGTATGTATGTATGTATGTATGTATGTATGTATGTATGTATGTGTGTATGTATGTATGTATGTATGTATGTATATATGTATGTATGTATGTATCTTATATCCCTACCGTAAAGCCCCGTGCTTTGTTCACGCTTCCAGATTTCTTCAATGAGTCAGAAAGATACTGGGTGATATCTAGACACGGAAGTGCATGAAAGCCGTATTCTGTAGCGACTGTATTCTTGTGTCTTTTCAAATTATTTGTCTGGTCCTTTCGCCTGCACCTCTTTACCCCTCTGATCTTCATCCGGCTCCCGACGTAGCGCCACGGTCACAGCGCGAGCTGCCACGTAGGCAAGATATTCACGCCTCATTAGCCAAGCTTACAGTAGCGCACCCTAGGAGGAAGGACAAACCCTGCTCTTACACCCCCTCACGATTCCACCGCGCTCCAGCACGTGCGCGTTAAGCCGATTTAGACACCGGAGCGGCGGGAAACACGCCGGGCAAGTCGATACAGAGATAAGACACAAACAACACAAAAGAAAACAGCACCAGCGTACCACTTGTGCAGAGGACCGCGATTGTTAACGCGGCAGGAGACACAAACCTCCCCTACTGATTCTGCAGCAGCTCCGAGATCCGATCCCCTTTTTCCCTCTCGCTGCAGGCGCCCGGCCTGTCAGGCGCAAACGTCAGCTCATTAACGACGCGCCCAGCGAGCGAGACACGGTGAGAGATAAGCTTGGGAACGTCGGTGCTTCGTGACTCGCGCCGCGTGCCGCGTGCCAAGCGTCTTGCGATTCAGGCGAGTCGCATGGCTTCCCTGTATAAAATTTTGTTAACTGACATACTCTAGCGCTGATGCACATTCACCCAAGAGGAAACACAAGACGGGACAGGCGTGCTTAATCTGAAGCAAAGTTTGAGTACGGACTAGTTGGCATCCTATTTCAAATGTGATTACAGCGCAAGGGAACACACGTGACAAAGTGACCAACGAAGACGAGCGCTCGTCTTTGTTGGACTCTTTGTCCCGTGTCTTCCCTTGCGCTGTAATCACGTTTGATGTGTTTAGTCTCGCGTGTATGTGCTTCAGCGCTACAATATCTCAGCAAACACCAACTTGCCCAGGAACACGCTCTCCTGCAGAATTCTTGTGTTTTTCACTTGTGGGCGCCGCCATCTTGGGTGTTTACAGGAATGAATTGAGTTTTTCTTACGGCGTGATGTCAAAACTGGCGATGCCGCAGCCGTTTTCATGGTTGAGAGTTTTGGTGTAGCACCGTTAATTAAGTTGTTAATGATAAATAGCGGCAACGTTAACAGGTTCATCGCAGCGCCCCTCCCCATAAAGTATGGGGCAGACTTTGCGCCCCCCTCCCTCTTAAGTGACTAGGGGTAGGCGCCCCCCCCCTGCCCCCCCCCCCCCCTTTCTGGGCGCACGCTTATGACCGAAACAACAAACAACATACACACTTTCACAGAAAGGCTGCACCCCGTAA
The DNA here is from genome assembly GCF_013339695.2 of Rhipicephalus sanguineus. Lineage (NCBI taxonomy): Eukaryota > Metazoa > Arthropoda > Arachnida > Ixodida > Ixodidae > Rhipicephalus > Rhipicephalus sanguineus. The sequence goes on along the minus strand of NC_051186.1, from coordinate 42,579,647 downwards.
AGCATGCTTCTCTGCCGGCAGCGTCATAGTGCAGAGAAGCCAACTTTGGAGAAGGGGAAAATTATGATTTACGCACCAAGCAACAACCGATACGAGAGCGCCAGAAAAAGAAAAGAAAGAAAAAAGAAACGAAAAATGATTAAATAACTTATCGGTAGCGCCCTGTAAAAAAGCAACAGCGCCATTCGCGATTTCATTTCGGGGCGCGCTCCATCATGAAAGCCGTCTCCGGGATTATTACACTCCAACGAAAGAGCCCAGGCCGTTGAACTGACGAAGGTATAGTAATACAACTACGTATCTCGGCGCACAGGAAAGACAGAACATGAAGGCATAGTTTCTAAATACGTAGGTAGAAAAAAAGCTTCCGTGAACGAGAGTGGTTCGAGCTAATGATCCGAGAAAATCTATCGAGTTCCGAGTTTTACGAATACCTCCATTCATTTCTTGTTTTTATCACTTTTCTCTCGAACGCTGCAGCTTCAGCAAAGCTCGGGCTCGAGTTTTTCTTTTTTTTTTTTGTCCGGGAGGAAACAATTTGTCCACGAGAAGATAAATGACGTTGCGCTCGCGAGGGAAGAGAAAGGGATTATTCCTCACAACGCACACCAGTAAGCTGTCGAAGAGAAGAAGGAAAGGGAGAGATGAGAAAGATAAAGATTAGATAAGAGAAGTAAGCCTAGGAAGAACGATTTAGAAGTTTTGATCGTCGGAGTGCTACGCCCGAAGCGGAAAGATCTCATAAGCGATAACTCGACGAAATCATCGAAATGATTCGACCTATAAAACAAGGGCACCATTTCTTTTCGACAATATACACCAAAGACAGCTAGAAAAAAAGAAAGGGGCGGTGAAATTGGTGAGCGATCCCAAAGGCACGTATGCAGGTGTTCGTTAAATAGATCCCCTCTGGTCTCGATCGCTGCATCCAAACACGCGATAATTCAACCAACGACAATTAAGAAACAACACACCGACCAGCCACGCCATATCCCGCGGAATGTAGATGGAAAGCCCTACAATTAGCTAAACGTGAACTACTTTCCATTGCTATTACGTTTATGGTGTCCGCAGTACATCTTTGAGCTGAGACGCAACTCAGTGTGACGTATTTTAATGACGATATTAAAGACGATAGTCTTTCTTGGGGAACTTAAACGCAGAAATTTTGGTCTGTCTATCTGTCTTTCTGTTTGTCGGCACGTCCCTCGATTCAGCCACTCGGCCAAAGTTGAATCACTTGCCCAAGGGCCAGCCGTCTTGAACTGGTGCGGCTGTTCATACTTGTGAACGTTGTCGATCAAAAAGTAAATATCATGCATATCCGAGGTGCAACATCACTAGGTAAGTATTAGGTGGCGTGTTCCTTTAATAGAAAATGCATACATACGTAATTTTAAGGACCCTAGTTTCTTAAGCTGCGCTGAAAATGCATAAGAATGGAAGCTTGAGCGAGTTGGTATGCGTTCATCTTTGTTGAAACAGCGCTCACTAGACGACGACGAAGTAAAAAAAGGCACAGGACAGGCGCTGCCTGTCCTGTGCCTTCTTTTACTTCGTCGTCTAGTGAGCGCTGTTTCAACAAAGCTGAAAATGCGACTGCGCTGAAATTTGCCTTCCTCCGTGCCCTTCGCACGAGCTCATTGGTGTGTTTCGGTTTCGGTTCTGTATTGCACTGTACGAATGCCATGGGTTGGTGGTGAAAAACTTTAGTTTTGAGAAGGCCAAGAAGGTGAAAATAAATATTTAAAAAATGAAAAAGCAGCGTTGTGGGCGGCCTTCAGGCTGCCGGTTGTGGGCGCCGCTCTGGCGTTCCTGTTTTACCCAGGCGACATGTAAATAAAAGAGTGTGTGGAGAGTACTCGTTGAGTGCGGACGTTTCTCTGCTTCAGCGCTTCGCGCCAAACCGCGTTTTCGGGCTGGCTGGCGTCCCCGCCGGTCGCGTTGGTCACCGCCGGTCTTCGCCTGCTGCTGCGCCGGGACTACCAGCACGCAACACAGCACTCATGTTTCCCGACGTATTGCCAGATGGCGTCCATATCTCACACAGCGCCTCCTCTATCGTCTTTACACGACATTTGCAGCGAAGCACGCAGATACGCGGCCAATTTTTTTTGCAAAAGGAAACTTCGCTTCAAGAAACAGGCCCGTAAAGCAAGCTTCACCTCACAATAACTGCGCGTGAGGCGTAGTTTCATCGCATTCTCTACTGGTCGCAGCCTGCAACCTCACACTTATTATTCGGCAATGCTTGCTCGGCAGTCGGCAATTCGTCTTCTTACTTTCCTGACATTGTTCAATGACGCTATAATAAAACTATGCCATGAAATACAAACTATCCCCCACTACCGCTGTTCAGTTTATGACAATTTTTCGCATGCGCCAGGCGGAGTTAGTTTGTGCTTATCATGTAGTGGCAGAATGACAACGTGCTATGTGCCCTGCTATGTTTTAACGTACTGTGCAAAATTCTATGCGGTATAATGACACAGTTCTATGAAAAAATAATTTAAACGTTCCGTGAGAACGCTTCAGCGTTCTGTGGCGTTCCGTGATATCGACTGAAACGTCCACGAAAACGTCCGTGCGACCGTTCTGAAACGTTCTGTAAGAAGACTAAAACGTGCAGTAAGAATGCTGAAATGTTACGATAGTAAAGCGTTCTCACAGAACGTTTTAACCAACAATTCATATTAAAAAAAAGTTGGCGAAACTCGTACAAAGCCGCGCAAGCCTTGAAACAACGAAACGGGACGATTCTGAACAGTAATCTGGATGCTTCTAGGTTTCTTCTAGGCCTTAGTTTCTAGGCCTTAGCCAGGTGATGCAGATTATTTCTAGGTTGCTTCTACGTCGTTGCTCGGCTTTAGTTAGGTGATGCTAAGTTCCTTCTACGTTGATTCTCAGAGCAGAGAGGTTCGAGTTAAACCACGGACAGTGACAGACACGAAGTGGGCACGCCGTCGTTGGCGTAGGCCTTTCGACGCTTCGGGCTCTTCTCGCAGACGCCGATGCCTTTCCCGTTCCCTAGTATTCTCTCGTTGTACGTATTCGGGGTCTTTGGCTCGCCGCCGTCGCTTCGTCGTTTCGCAGCCATTTTGTTCGGCTAACTGTTGCCGTCTTTGTTTTTAGTGTAAGTTGTGAGTAGTGGGATTTACACGTTTTCTGTGGCACATACCCGTTTGTGATGACGGTAGTTATCTGACAGGCCACACAGTGGCACATACCCGTTTGTTTGGCTAACTGTTACCTTCTTCATCTTTAGTGGACCAGTGGTGAGTAAAGGGACTTGGCCAATTTCTTTGGCACACCCGTTTATGAATAGTGATACGGCATACAACTTACGGCTAGCTTGAAGAGCTTCGCTGCTAAAATGTATCGTTTTCAGACAACGTTGGCGTTCTACCGCATAGAACGATGAACCGAACGTTAAAGATTCCTCACAGAATGCTTCAATGCGCGAAAGACGAAGAAAAGAAGACACGGGCGCATTCAAAAGGCCGTAGTATTCGGAAGAGATCCCACCGCCACCGCCGCTGCCGCTCGATCGAAGACCCGCGCGGAAGGCTAGACAGAGGGCGCCGCGTACCACTGCGTGTCGCGGGGAAGCGCGGCAGCGCGCACGAATGGAGAGACGACGAGCATGTTATGGCGGGCGCGCAGCTGACGCCTCCTCGTCGAGTATCCAACGGGGTGAGGAGAGCGCCCACCCTTACGCCCACCATAAAAAGAAAAAACAAAACACAAGGCAGGGGAGTTTCTCTACTCATGCGAAATCGATAGGACGTTCTGTTTCCGCCGCTACGAGTCCAAATCAAGCGAATGCCTCGTTCTTTCGTATTTTATTTTATTTTATTTTGTTTTACTTTATTAGTACTTCTCTTTAGCGTTGTCTTTCTTTAAGCTTTATGTACTCTCGGCAAGATTGCCGTTCTCTGCCAGGCTCTCTGTGTCAGTGCTATATTCTTTTATTTCATCCCCTCATTCGCTACTTGCTTGAATGGATTCAAATGCGGTGTATCGTTTTCGCCGCACTAAGGCTCAAAAGAGAGCCTTTCAAAAGCGACACCACAGCACTAGATGGCGTTGAGTACTCTTGTGCCTTAGAGTTACTGCGTGTAGCTCCTGGGAAATACGGTTAACCCTATTGCATTGTCTCGCTATCAACGTGTCACTGGTCGTAATGAGATGTGTTAACAGCATTGATGGGAAATACCAGGGAAGAGTGATATTAAGAAGAGTTTACTACGGTTGATATAGCAATACTTGGAGACTCTTCACGTGCCAAAAACCACCACGGTTAGTAAAACAACTACCGTACTATATTTTGCGCGAGTAAAGATGGCGACACTTCGTAAGGCAGATAGGCTTTACTAAGTCGTTTGGATGCCCTGGCATGTTTACAGTGTTCCAGATAGAAAACGGAATAGAGCCAGGACAAGTGGTGCCATGCTGTGGCAGGAAGTATGCACCTACGGTACATAGCTACGGCACAGGCAGCCGCTCGTATTGAACATCAACAGCGACCAGCTTGTTGCTTTACTACCTTCACTGTCCACGATACTGGACTAAACCACTGCGAAAGTATTACGTAAACTCTTACACGGCTTTCGATAACCCACTGCTCGGTGATCTGGCGTGGTAAAAAAAATTAAATATATGTTGTTTTTTTAAAGGGAGCGTACTTACTATACATTTAACTGTGCGTTCTCCTACCCGAACAAACTCGTTGTCATGAAAACGGTGAAGGAAAACTTAGGCGGTTGCCATAGCAACCGCCCAACTTTACCTTCATCGTTTGGAACTTCGTCGACGTCAGCGATGAATGTCAAGAACAAGGAAACTGTCGATAAACAAAACAAACACAACCACAAACACAAAACACAACCAAACTCTTCAAGGAAAAAAAATGAAGTAAGGAACTAAGCGACAGAATACGCGGGTAGACGACAGAGCGCGCGAAGAGACGAATGTCAAACAGCAACTTAGGTGAAGGAACGATAAGACGTGGCTTTCGATAAGACAGGTATAAATGAACGATAAAACTAGAAAGTCACGAGAGAATGAAAACAGAAAAAAAAAAGATTATGAGACGACGAAAAGACGGACAAACATCCAGAAGCAGCGAAGTGTGAGCGGCAAGCTCAAAGATGGCCCGGGGGCAAAGGGCCGTGCAGACAAGACAGGTCCTGGGACAGTCCCGGTTGACATTTGACTCCTTCACTGTCGCTGGTGCAGGAATCGTCTCATCGATGTCTTTTTGTTTGTTCTTTTCGCTTCTTTCACAGTGCATCGAGCTAAGGGGGAGCGCCTCCTAAGTGATGACGAGCCCCCCCCCCCCCTCTTGGCCGCCGCGCCTGCCCCCTCCCCCAACCCCCCGCCAGTCTTGTTTACCATTTACTTTGCACTTATCTGCTGTCACGACCTGTAGAAGACAGCGCGGTTGTTTAAATCTATTATTTTGTATATTTCTGTGCTGCCCCACTTGCTTCCTCTCAAAGATTCTTCAAACACACCTGCGCCTGTCAACGTTTTAAAGAACAGAATAGCTCTCCGATACCCCGACTTCATGAGTAAATTGGAACTATAGTTGCCAATATCACAAAAATATAAACAGGAGGCGGGTTAGTGATGGGGCTCTTTTCAAGCGTTAGTACGTGTCGTTACAGTTTATGATAACCAAGGAAAACAAACAAAACAAAGTCGACAAAGCCACACAATGTGCGTCCAACAGACAATCAACCTTGGACTGTTACTGGCTTCCAATGAACAATTTTAGAAGATGATGAGCACTTGATGAAGGTCGCAAGGAGATAAGCATTGACGACAAAAACAACGCGATGGCGTAAACGCAAGAAGACTGACATATATCAGAACGACACGCAGATGATCATAACGACGGCACGAGGAGGACATGATCAAGAAGAAGAGGAGGACGATAATAATGATGATGATAGAGCAAAAGGATTGAAACAGATAAAGACGATTGTGGCGATAAGATGTTGATAACGATGATGATAGCGCTGGGGCAACAATGGCCACGCAAAGAAGCTGATAAGAAAGCCTGCTTTCAGATTTCGCGATTCGTTTGGAAAGAAAAAAAAATAAACAGTTGTAAAACTGTGATCGACAACTAAACACGCGAGGGCGACGGAAAGGAATACACAAGATTACGTAAGACAGGCGCTCAGAAGAAATGCTTACGAATAAAAAAAAAAGAAAGAAAAGAAACACCCGACACCGGCGATACATATAAAGACTCTGTGAAACCAGCCAGGTTGGGACTCGCGAAACAAGAGCAACAACAAAAAACATAGTCAGGCCCCTGTATTCAACAACAAGCGTACAGTCTTCCGATGCTCTTACGTAATGCAAGGCATTATTAGATTATGAGAGAAAACAAAACACCACTAGAAGCTCCATAGGTCGCAGCTCGGGTTCAACAGGAATAACGCAGTATGTATACCTAAAACCAAAGAAAAAAAAATGAAACAACAACGACCTCGCACATGTAAACAACAAACCGAAGCGCACGCAGCTATAGAAGGTTTCTGGGGACGTTTGTGCAAAGGCGCCATTTCCCAACACTCCCCATCAATTTAAGACTCGCAGAAACGAACAACGCGGCCGTCACCGTGCAAGAAAAAGCGAAATGCGATCGCAGATCAAAAGACAGAGAAACAGCCAGCTTGGATTCGCAAACAAACAGCAAATCGAGAACGGGCACCCCTAACATTGTTATAGACCCAGCCTGTACGTACTAACGCCTGTAGCGCCCCCTGGCTCTTCACCCGCCATTCCTTCAACCGAAGTGCCCACACTATCTAAGAAGTAAGACGCCACGAAAGCAGCGCAAACGAAGGTTCGAAAAAGAGGGCGCGGCGAACCGATGTTTGCCCTCAAAACGTATCGTCGGCAGCGGCTAGGCGTCGCCGCTAGAGGGAGCGACAGGCGCTAAGAGCTCGCGAGCGCGGTTTAACCATCTACCACTGTACTCTTCTTCTTGTTTTTTTTTTTTTTTCACCCGAATATACATTGCCTCCATCGTCTTATTTCTAAGGTTAGTTTTCTTCTTTCTTTTTATTCCAGTGCAGCGGAAAGAACAAACAGCGTGCCGAGCCGGTGTACCGGTATTCTGTGAGAGCACTCGCCGAGAACTCACTTTCCCGCCAACAACAGCATAGCCATCGACAGCTCTTTTGTTCTAGTGCCTTTCCCGGAAAATCCAATAACGCCTCCGGGCAAAGAACCCAGAAAAAAACGTAAAAATAAAGGAATCGTTCCCCCAGAGAACAGCGCTAGGCGAAGTGCAAAGAGACAGGGAATGGAATGTCGTGTAAGAGATCAGCTGGAGCAGTCATGGATGAAACGGAACGATGAAGGGGGGGGGGGGGGGGGGGGGGTGAAGTGGCGCGCGAGTGGAAGTTGGGACTTCGAGAAAGCGTGTTGTTGGCGGGATGCGAAGAAATGAAAGCTCTGAGGCGGTTGCTCTTAAAGGTAGTAGATACAGCGTACATGCTGAATTCCGTGTACTGCTGAAGCAGGGAAGAAGGAAAATGAATGTAATGGAAAGAAAGAGAACTTGAATGAATAAAAGAAAGAAGGGCGACAGGAAGTGAAGAAGGTAGAAAGGGAGAGTGTAGTGAAGAAGGAACGCAGAATGAATGCATAATGATGGATCGAATAAAGAGTGGAATGAAGGAAGAATGGATGACTTAAGGGCGAATAGGATGAAAAAGAAAGACAGAATAAAACATGAAGCACCAGGAATTGGGACAACGACAAAACAAAAAAACAAAAAAGGCGGGGAAAAAGGGGGGGGCGGGGGAACGGTACGTGCTTTTCCAACCTAAAAGGAACTATCCTCAGAACGTAGCCTGTTAGTTTCGGTTTCATTTCTTTGTTTTATTAGTGCCCTTCAATTGGCATTCAAAACACTGACCCCTTAACCCTTTAAACTGGGGCCAGTAAGACACAAGTCCCACAACACTGAAACAGCGCGCCGCACGTCTCGCACGTATTTGGACGTCGACTCACTTATTTGGACGTCAACCACAAGGAACTGAATTTCTCATAAAATACCAGAACGAAAAACGAAAAATTCGTATATTCCTAGAACCACGCACTGATAACAATCTTTGGGTGAACATGCAAGAACTGTACGTTTCGGCGTAGCGAGCGAAGACAGAAATACTAAACTGCAGATTAAAAGAGAGATGAATAGAAGGATCATTACAGATAATCTGAACTGATCACGCCTTCCCGTAACAGGCATATCCGACACGACTAATCCAATCATAATCCCCACGTCCCAAGCAGCTGGCCCCATTAGTAAATGCAAGCCCGAAAAGCCGAGCGTAACACGCATGTCGGACACGCATTCATTTTGTACAACTAGACAATGACAGGAGCACGATTTTTTTTTTTTCCTTTCCAAATTCGATTACGTAAAGTACAATGTCACTTAGGGAGTAGCTGCATTCATGAGTGGCCTCAGGCGACGCGCATTAAAAGCACTCGCTGTTAGAATGCAGAGAAAATTCGTTTATTTCAAGGCCAATATCACTTGGACTGGATGCTGAAAGGTCTGAATAAATAGCTTGGGGTGAGGCGGGCTGTGAGTCAAACCGAAACGAGTTATAAAAGGGTGACTTTTATCCCCACGTGCAAAGAGCTCTTCGCTAGATGTACGGAGTTAGGGTGAACAGAAGTGACGCCACGAACTTCATCTTTACATACGCGAACCATTCCCCCCCCCCCTCCCTTAGGTACGAGTCTTAACGCGTGGGTGATTTCAGCGGCACCGAACGCTTTATAGGGAGGGAGTGAATTCTGCTATGTAAATTACGCACACGACGACCGTCGTATACAAATAACTGTTCCAGTTCCCCTGTATGGTAATTCGCGTGTCTACCATCGCCTACCCCCCACCCCCCCACCGGCTTATTTTTTTCTATATAAATTTTTCTTCTACCAATTTCTTATATGTATCGCCTAAGAGACGAATATGAACTCGTAAGTCGTTCCTTGATCGAAGACGGGGAGCCGTTACACGTCATACATGTCAGGTACGAGTCGGCATTTGCATAAGGACGGCCTGATACAGATGACGCCGTTAACTTGAAGCCTAGAGTGGTGTGCAGTGAAGCGGCCTTTACTTGACAAGGAGGGTCGGATAACAACATGGCGTCGTAATTGATCATGTGCACTGTTCATTTTCTGCGCTCCTTTCACCTTGGCGCGGAAATTGGCATTGCAGAGGTATTTGATTCACCTCATATATCAAGAGGTGTGTTGATTGTAGTAAACGATTCATAGTAACGCGCGTTCTTGTATACAATTTGTTATGTCCCTTACTATTTCGTTCACTAGTAACTTCGTTAGACGATGTAGCCCGGGAGGCTGTCGCTTTGATGATGTACATGTGTCGTTGGATTGAACTGCGGCAACAAAGGTTCCTGGGAAAGACAGGAGATGTACCGGAAGAGTTAAAAACCTGCTTGGGCGTGACAGGCTCACACGTGACTAGGACCTCGCCGGAATCCTTACATTGGGGTGCGCGTACAGAATCACAGCTACCAACAGATCGCTTGTCACAGCATTTCGTTACACCTGGTCTCACAAGCCCGAGAACTGCTTACGCCTCTTTCATTGGCTTTCAAAGTTCTAACGAAGAGGCATAAGTCAAAGTTCGTACGTTAACACATCTTTACATGGTACACAAAATGGCGAGGAAAAAAGAAAACTTGCTCAGTACAGGCGTTGTGCATTATCCCGGATTTTGTAGTTATTTTATGAAACGGGTCTACGAGCTTACATTCAACTTCATTTACATATTATACCAAGAGGGAACCAAAGAGCAAACGAACAGTGTAACAGAACACGTGCGTACTGCAGCCCGTTCTCCTAATGTCCATTTCATATCGCGGCACGCAGGTTACAAAGCCCCATCGACAGTGACATCACGCGGTGTCCCGTATTATTACGCGTACGCGTCAATCCGTAAGCGACGAAAAAAATTCGCGAGCTCTTAGCGAGCGAGCCATCCATACGCGCAATAGAGGCAAGCCCGACGATGATGACGTCGACGACAGACGAGCACGAAATGTGATTACGCGGCTGGCCCTTGCACACAGTATAATGCAGGCACCCGTCAATGAATGAGCACGGAAAGGGGAGCCAAGGCCCGACGAGATATACCGATGCGATTATATTAAATGACGCGAAAGAGTTAATCCCTTTTTCCTGCCGTCGGGGACAAAACTGCGAAGGCGGGGATGCGCGAAGAATCGGGTTTTGGGTTGGGTGGGTGGAGAGAGGATTAGTGAAGATGGGATTAGCGCGTGTTACGTAGGAGGCCCATTAAACGCAAATATACGACAGTGTTCCTCAATCCCTCCACCTGCCAACCCGCCTCCCTATTTGCTTCTCGCCCACCAGCTCCTAAAGGACCTGGCTTTCCGTACGCTGTAGAAGTCAGTAACTAAATCACCACCATCTGCATGAAAGCCAGTATATATTATATATATATATATATATATATATATATATATATATATATATATATATATATATATATATATATATATATATATATATATATATATATATATATATATGTATATATATAATTGTGAAAGATTTCGTACTACAATATAGGAAACAAATATTTATTTTACCCTGACAGTTTCGGCTGGAGGACCAGCCTTCTTCAAAGGATGTAAGTGGAATGAAACGGCCATTGCCGAACCCGCTGCACAAGGGTTACATCCTTTGAAGAAGGCTGGTCCTCCAGCCGAAACTGTCAGGGTAAAATAAATATTTGTTTCCTATATTGTAGTACGAAATCTTTCACAATTTTTTATTACGGTAGCCAGAAGAAGTTCTCCGTTATCCCTATATATATATATATATATATATATATATATATATATATATATATATATATATATATATATATATATATATATATATATATAATCTTTTGTACTTTCGTATCAGAGACATAAAGTAACCTTTTATTTTTCTTTCTTTCTGTTCAGAAGATGTCATCCTATCAGGCGCCATTCTGGTCGTCACATGGCAATGACACCAGCGTTCATATTCCTTTTTATTCGGAGCTTATCTGACAGCACGCATGTACTTTCGCAAGATCGCGTCAAAGTTCGAAGGACGAATCGAATAGTCAGCCGCGGTATATGAATTTCGCTCTTTGCTTATTTCTTTAACTTATAAGAGCCCGCTTGTGACAGATATCAAACAATCACCAGATCACTCGCCCTGTTCTCCCATCTAGTCATCCGTGTCCCATTATTGCGTCACTTCCAGATACGTCGGCGCAGATTAAAGAATCCGCGCACACAACGAGTAATGTTGAATCCTGCTCAAAATCGATAACTGTATGCTAAACCTATAATGCTATAATCCACTTGAATGCTATAATCGACCGAAAACGATCGTACATACAACGAGGATTCCAAGGGCGGACAAAAATCGACAAAAAATAAATCAAACGCTCATCGCAACGTTTCAGCTCCCGCCGACACGGGAAAGCAACAACATTCCGACGTAGACAAAAAACAAAGCTTTTCCTCCAGCCGCCATTACAGCCCTCAGCTGTGGACAAATCGGGCTAAAACGACCAACATAAACGCGCGGAAAACGTTGACCCGCCTTTTTCTTAATTATCTTCGCCCACAGCGCGTCTGTACATTCCCGGGAACCGGTGCGTATCGTAGAGTCAGGCAGGCAGGCAGGCAGGCAGGCAGGCTTGGTGCTGTTCATGGCTCGAGCTTCGAGCCAGAACAAAGGCCAATCGGAGACGAAGACGAAGCCGCGGACGGAATGCAAATGGCGCCGCATAAAGAGAAGAACTAACCCTACCCGGCCCAGCGAAAGTGAAGGGAGTTGAAAGGGAGAGAGAGTGATACCCCTGTCACACGGCCACCACCGAACTTCGTTAAACTCCATCAATGTAAAACTCCATGAGGGAGTTAGACGGTGATGGAGTTGTGCCCATGTCACACGGCAATATTACGAGCTTCGGACAGAAGCCGCAAGGGGTCCATTAGGCGCTGCTGCACCTACGTCTGCATGCAATATTTCGCGTCTAATCACGCTGAAAACATTCTCAATGGTATGTGTGATTATAAAAAGTATAATTTAATCACATCAACACAAAACTTGTTTTTTGTCTTTATCACATAAACGTGCACCTGCAAGTATGTTGGCAGTAATTTTGACAGGAGTGCTGGCAACACTGTACGTTTGTTTTGGTACGCGTAAGTACGCGTCTTTTCTACGCGTACCGATTGTCAAACACGATGCAAGTTGTCGCCGAGCTCTTTGAAGTTGCGCTACCACCCAAATCACGTTGTCCTTTCCAATATCAGCTGGGTACAGGTCTCACGTCCAGTCCACGAAGCCTTTGCTGCGGATGGCTCCCACGACAGTCCGCGTGTACTGCCAGTACGAGTGCCGGCGTCGACGGAGAAGGAAGAAAACCCGCGTCACTCGACTGCTATGACTATTGGTAGTGCTGAAGTAGGATGAAGAGCACCGCAATAAGAAGGAAACGAGATGCACAGACGTAAACACAACGGTGCACACGGACTCGGGTACACTTATTCAAAATGGCGCACGACGACTTTTCGCGAGGCATGGTGCGGAGAGTATGTGCACTTATACGCGTTTTTTTTTTCCATTAAACGCAGGTTATGACTGATTATGCAGTGAAATAACTTTCAATATTAATGAAATTCATTATTGTGTTGACTGCGGTGTTTTGTGCTTGCGGTTTTTCCGTAACTACAGATTACTGGGCGGAGTACTCCATTCCGCCGCTAATGGAGATCGCCGATGTCCCTTTGCGAAACGTTCCGTTTAACTTCCTTGACGTAAGGGAGACCGTGTGACACGGACCGCATCTCCGTTGACGTAACGACGAGGGAGTTGCACGGAGTTAACGGGTGCCCGTGTGACAGGGGTATGAGGTAAGAGCGAAAGGGGTTCCCCACTTCTTTTGGCGACGAGGAGGAAATCGCTCCTAATTGGATGAAAGCTCTTCGGTGTCCGCGGAAGCAAAGGGGGCGAGCATGGAGGGGGGGGGGGGGGGCAGCGAAGACTGCAATTAGGAGCGGAGGGGAAGAAGCAGACTGCAAAGAGTTGTTGAGCGTGATGACGTCGAAGTAGAAGTACGGGGGGGGGGGGGGGGTGACTGTGGTGCGCGTCTATGTTAGTGGATTGTGGGTGAGGAGGATGAAGAAAACACCGAAAGTGCAGCCATCAGAGTTGGCGTTAAAGGTAAGAAAGAAAGAAGGTACAGAGGCTACGGGATGTAGTTAGCCATTTCTACTGCTCATCGCAACCACGACAGAACGCTTTGAATAGAAGAAGGAGGGGGGGGGGTGCGTACGTAGTAGAGAAAGGTGGGGGTTGATGATTGGAGGAGGGATGAGCAGGAAAGACCATCGCTGTAGACAGAACGACGACCCGGTCAGCCCGAAAGCGTTATAGCTGGGAGCTGGCTTGCTCTTCGCGCTAATGGTCTTTTGAAGCACTCTCGTTTCGTTCCGCAGGCCCCCATCTCGGGGAATATGGTTTCCTTCTCTTCTCTCACCCTCTCCCAACCAGCGCATTCTCTCTCGCTGCTACTTGCTCCACTCCAACCCTAGCTTTTCTACACCGCCTTGCTGTAGTCTTCCGAGCGCCAACCCTTCTTCTGCCACACGGCCTTCACCGTGTAGACGCTCCCCACTGCAGGCCTCGTCGTTGTATGAATATGTAACGCTGTTGACAAACGAGCGAGATGGCATACCTGTGCAAGCGTCATCATAAGAGGAAATGGAAGGGTTTGCTTAAAAGGAGGGACGCCGGAAAGCACACCGAGCACTAGGATACCAAATTGATGTAGTTGATCAGTGTTGTCAAGATGGGGGCTGAATAGGGGCGAAGAAAAAACACATGCTATGAATAAAGATATTAGCTGTCCGTTAACTTATAAGCTATAAGTTTACTTGTAACTGATAACTTATACGCCGTCAGTTATCTACGCGTAGGTACACTGAAGTACAGTCGTGGGCAATATGAGAGGGAACATAAAATTCGTGTTTGATCAACGATGGCTTGTAATGTATCTACACGAATGTGACGTAGTGAATCGCAAGAGATACCTTCCCGCTTCAGCATTTAATGTTATGAACACTTCTGAACTTGCCAACTGCGTTTAGCCGCTGTGACCTTCAAAAGATTATTTAAGTGTTGCCTCTCACATGGCTCACGATTGCACATGCATACTTTGAGCAACCGCAAGCTCAGAATCGGATAGTAATAGTCATCGGTTATTACCTTTGGGTATATATGCTACGCATGCTCTCAATGCTAATGCAGGATATTCGTTTATGTTATAATTGGAAGTATGAACAGGCAGTGAATAATAGAGTATGTCCTGTGGCCCAAATCGTGTAACTGCTTAGCTCTATGCTTGCAGCCGCACATCGGAAAGAGGAGGAAGGGTGGTTGAGGTCTTCAAACGAGGAAAATAGTTCAGGAAGGATCGATTAATGTCGAATGCAGAGCCGCCAAAGCTTCCAGTTCAACTTACTCGACGTTACAAAGTCCACGGTAACGCAGCATCACATCAACCTTAACTTCGTATGAACAGGGCACGATTTCGAAACACATAGCGTCACTCGTCTGCCAGATTTATTTTCTTGCTAAGCCCTCATTCAAGTTACAACACAGAATCGCCGGAAACGTCAAGCTAAAGCACCGTTCTATCTCTCTCTGTTTCGAACTATCTAACAAGTACTACGCTCGCGGTTAAACGCCTGGAGTAAATTATTGGCAACGATTTTCTAGAGAGTCCTCAAAACTCGATAACATTATTGCCCTCTTCGAAGCTTCCCCCGCATCTCAAGCGAAGTGGAATGCCCCGAAGAAAAGAGAAAAAGTAGAGGCTCCGAAAAAGTCGTTTCGTTTTTAACGCGTTCCTAATAGACCCGCATGCTATTGCTGCGCCCCCTACAGCGGCCGGCGTGAGATGGGTTTCCCGCGACGCAACAACAAACACCTTGACGCCTTCTCGTTCTTAGCTTACTCGCTTCGTTTTCTCTCCCCTCGTCTTGTACGTCTTCGTGTGAGTACGTCTGCCGAACCGTATAGCTCGGTGAACCACCCCACACCCGCCATGCTTACGGCCTGTCATTCTCCTACAACACCCCGAGCGTCATAAACGGAACAGCGCAGGCGGCAGCCCCCACAACAGCTGCAAGACGACGACGAGACGAGCGTATAATACAACGAGGCCAGGACCAACAAAACAGGGAGCAAAAAGCGAAAACGCTCCCGTGGCAATGACACTTCACCAACATGCACACCCAAGGCAAAGGATTAAACGCAACAAAACGACACCGTGCCAGACGGGTGTTTTTTGTTGCTTTACTCCTGCTTTGTCTGCGAATGCTGCACAGGCGAAGGGTATAGAACACTACAGGGCAGATGATCTCTCAGAAGAGAAGTGGAAAGGGGTGCGAAGGCGACGATAGTGGTGCCGTCTGGGGAGTGTGCTGGGAACAGACACCTACTTTGATGGCGTCGTAAAATGAAACAGCGGAGGGTGGGAGGGGTGGCGCTTCTTTAACACCCGCATCGTATATATATGTTGGTACGTGAGGAAGGCTAACTTTCGTTGTGGTTCCCGCGTGGCGGAGTTTGTAAGTAGCCGCGTACGAAAGCGGGAACCAAACTCGCGTCGTCTGCTGGGGCAAACGCACCAGTAGACGACAACGACACCGCTGAGATATGCATAACATAACCAGAATGGCTAGAGAAGCGCTCTGCAACAGCACAACGCTGCTGCAGCTCCACTCCGTTTATGCGTCCAACAGCAGCGGAGTTTCGCCCCGAGCAGTGTGGGCGTTTGACGACAGATGGCGCTAGCTAACCAGCTGCCGCGCAAGCGCGCAGCGTAATTCGCGTTTTGCTTTTTTCAGCCGAACCCAGGTTCTTATACTCAGATTCATCCCTTCGCTGACCTAGAATGCAACTATCGAGACGGTCAAATTCCACTACACTGTCGTATATTGTAATTCCGGCATTTTAAGACAGAGAGAAGACACAGCAACCGTCCGGGCCAATCGTAGTTGATCAATGGCGGAATTTCACAACATTGCGGAATTTCACACTTTCCAGAATGGCACCCCTAACTACGTGCGAAGTCAAAAGGTTGGTATCACTGTTCTTAAGTTGTCCACGCTTTCACTCAGCCACAAGATAAAACACTTAATTCCTTCAGATGAGGCCAAGTTTTCACCTGACGAAAGACACATTATTTCGCGTCCAGAAGCGATTCCTGAACATATTTGCTCGGTATAGGCATGGGAAAACTTAAACCGAGGCGCTGGTGACAGGTTAGAGCTTCGTGGCTCTGACAAAAATACGAGAACATACCTGTAATCTTGATTACAAGGGATAATAATGTTTTTCCCTCCCCTTCTCCTACATGATGTGATAATCGCGGCATGGCGCGAATCTGCGCATGCGCGAGCATTTATATCAGCATACACAATATCATTGTGACAAGAAATGAATGTACGAAAATTATTTTACGAAACAATAAGAGCAGAAACTAAATTCAACGGTGACCATTCGACAGACGCCTGTCTTTTTGGGAAATGACTTGGAAGAAAAATGTTTAGTTTGACACAAGCGAAATATTTATTTTAAATATTTAAAGTGGATATTTCAGAGGTGCTTAACTAAGCTCCTTTCTTTCCGAATGAAACTATATAGTAACCAAAATTTATTTCACATAATGAGCGATACTTTCACATCATCAGAGAAAAAGTACATAACATGAATACACCAAGCGGTGATCCCAGTGGGAATTTTCTTCCAGACCGACGAAACACGATATTTCCGACCGCTCGGCGTTCCCAAAAAACCTGCGGGGCACTGCGCGCGTCCCGAATGAACTATGGGTTCCAAGATATACAATAACGCGATTGGAAGAAGTGGTCGAAACGGGATACGAACGACCCCTGCACGCTATATAAGGGGGCGGTGGTGTTCGTTAGCGTATAAGCCACCGCCGGCGCGCAAACGACGCAGGGCGAGCCACGCAGCGAGCGAGCCCTGCGTGAAACAGTAGACGATCGAGGCACGTTCAAGTGGCGGACGGCTGCGCCACGCGCTTGCTCAACCGCGAGCGCGGCCCGAGTATTGGGTGGCACCAACCGCAATCGTGCCACTGGGACCCGGCTCACAGAAACAAAACCACAAAGATGCTAGCTGAAGATTATGTGTGTGGTAGTTCATTATGCTCCACTGAGTTGTTTTAAGACTGGGGCGTTGGGATGGGGCCTGTACGCAACGTCGTTAAAAAAGGGTACAACTCGTCTTTGCTTTCTGAGATGCAACCTTAGTGAAAACAAAGAAACAAACAGTATAAAAAGTGTCAAACAAAGAAATGAGCCCTTAAAATTACTTTTTGCATTTTCGATGGAGGCGAAAATGTTTGAGGCCCGTGTACTTAGATTTAGATGCACGTTAAAGAACCCCAGGTGGTCGAAATTTCCGGAGCCCTCCACTACGGCGTCTTTCATAATCATATCTTGGTTTTGGGACGTTAAACCCCAGATATTATTATTATTATTATTAAAATTACTTTTTTTCGTTCATTCTGACATTCGGATTTCTCTTAAAGGAAAGCTTCTAGTTGAAGAAAATTTCGTCCTCGGAGATCGAACCCGGCAACAGGACAAGTTGTAACACGATAGCGTTAAAGAGCTCGAAACAAATTCCGGTGTCGGTGTCCGCGTCGTTGGTTGTGAGCGAAAAATCATCATCTTGTCCGTGACCGAAAAATCGAGAAAGATGCAAATAAAATAAGTAATGAAAAACTTGGGTTGGAATGAGAATCGAACCCAGGCCGTCTGAGTGGCAAGCAGGTGATCTACCACAGAGCGACGCTATGGTTTGAAACTGCTTCGAAAAAAAAAAAAAGAAACACTATATGAATGTCATGTAGTGGAAGGAGTCTCCTTGAAATATTGTGTGGTAGAAGCATAGAATCGCGCCAGGCGTCAAAACATGTGAATTGCGCAACGAGTGGGTGTTTTAAAGGCCCAGCTATTACAAAGCGCTCAGATATATTTCATCATCAGCAAAAGCATCAAGAAAGTGAGCAGCTGCGTAGGTTCGCGTGTACCTTACGGATGCGTAATGGGCCCTTCGCTAAATCGGAAAAGGATTAATTATGGCGTTGGGCACTAGTCAGTCTCAGAGAGTGTGAGCGCCTTAGAATATGTGAGCGGGCTGCTGCTCGCTATGTTTGCGAGCTCTTAAGTCGCAGCGAGGCGGATCCTGGCGCCGACACCACAGGGGGTCGTCGGGAGAGATGCATGGCTCGAAAGCTGCGGCAAGTTTCCCGGAATTATTGCTTGAAGAGTTTGTGCCGGGGAAGCTAACCGCCGCAGCGGATTCTCGAAACGGTCAGGCGGGCGCCGAGGTCCAAGCCATGTGGCCGCAGCGACAGAGGAGGAGAAGCTATCTCCGAAGCGGCATATCGGGTTACGTCCGTCGGCAGTAATGGCCAACGCGGGTGGTTCTGAGGAAAGACAGTGTCGCGCGGGTCCCTTTTCTCCTAGCTGAGAGCAAGGAGAGGGGAAACGTACAGTGTTGTATGTTTGTTTTTCAACGGAGGAAAATGCCCGTTGGAAGACGGTAGTCGAGGGAGTTCGCTGGGCGCGGCCCGTGCGGACGGTCGTGGTGAATAAACGCTGCCTTCAACCAGACTCTGGCTCTTCCTTCGCGTTTCCAGCGTGAACTCGGATCATCGAGGGGCTGTCGATACCAAACATCAAACTTAACTGGCGCAGTCGACAGGATTGACGGAGCCCACAGCGAGGAAGACGCCGGAGCCTTGGTGGAGGTGAGCTGTCACGTCATCACCGCGACTCGGCCGACTTCGAAGGCGTTTGGGCGCCATCGAAAAGAGGCGCGGAAAGTGGCCTGCGTCCGAGACCCGTTGGAAGAGGTTGGAATATCGGAGCAAGCCTGAAGAAGCCTACGGCGTGAGTTGCGGGCGTGCAGCGTATTGAGGGAGCGTGGAAAGGAGGCGTCTGCAAGCGGCAGGTGCCGATCTTCATGGGATCAGCGCTCCGGTGAGGGAGGCCTCGCCGGGACGACAGCGGCAGCACGGAAGTGGCTTGGCGTCGGGAACGATCCGACGGGGTGCAGCGCAGAAGACAGCGGAACATTGCTGCGGTGCAGCAATAGTGTGGTGCGTTTTTTTTATCCGTTATTTTATTTCGTCGCCACATCGACCTTCCGCGCCATCGCAACTGTGGACACTCGCGAAACCAAGGTTTCCGAGGACGTCGAGCCAAGCAGCGACAGGAACAGCCGGCGGAAAGCATCACTTCGCATGGTGAGATTCGTTTCGAGCTCTCTTGGAATGGTTCTCGAGTGAATGCATTTGCGTTCCGGCACTCTCTGGGAGCTAGGCAATATGGACGACACAGACAACAGCTCGGATGCTGGTGTCAGTACACATGAATCGGGTGGCACCGACGCATTGAAACTCCGGATTGAAGCCCTTAAGCTTGAACTCGAAATAGAAAAGTTGAAGTTCTCGCGCGCATCGCAAGATGCGGCGCCTTCACGGAGTGAGACTAGCGGGATAGGCAGGTACGCGAAAGAGTTAAGAGCTGTTCTCGCCCCCATGCCGGCGAACGACACCATGATTCCGGCATGGTTTAAAAACGCTGACACATCCTTGAGTAGCCTTAGAATTCCCGAGGAAATGCAGGGCGCTCTGATACTGCCTTTCCTGAGCGACGCGATGAGGACGTCCGTGATCGGCCAGTCGGTGAGTGGTACACTCTCTTATGGAGAGCTCAAAGAGAAAGTACTTAAGGAGCTGAAGATGACCCCGGCCGAGTACCGCAGGCGGTTCCTAGACATCAAAAAGGAGGCAGGAGAGTCGTGGGGCCAGCTAGCAGCGAGACTGAAAATGATGTTCAGCTATTATCTAAGTAGCAGGGAGGTAAATTCATTCGAACAGCTGCAGGCTCTGCTTATCGCAGATAGGCTGAAGCAACTCATGCCGCCTGACGTTAGATCATTCGTCACTCAGGGCGAAATTAAGGGCTGGCTGCAGGCAAAAGACTTAGCCGAGCTGGCAGCAAATTTTGAGGAGAGTACGTCACATAGAGTCACAAGCTACCACGATACCATGACAAAAGAACTGCTGCATACTCAACAGGGCAGGGGCAGACATTACGCAAATAACCTGCACCTTGACCGCATGCTATGTTTCGCTTGCGGAGAGCCGGGGCATTTTCAGAGAGATTGTAGGACGCAGCGTGCTAGTGATGTTGGAAACGGAGAGATTTCTTGCGTAGCCATGAGATGTGAAGGCTCACGTGAGACAGCATACCCTGTGAAGCGCTCACATAGGCTCATAGGGAATAGCACGCATCTCGGGAAAAAGCTAGTGCGGATTTTTGTTGGGGAAAGGCTATGCAGAGCTCGCATCGACTCGGGTGCGGACATCACCGTAATAAGGGCAAGCGAAGTACCAGCTGAAATTCTGAGAGACAGCTGTGGTCACGTGAAGCTCACGGGTGCGTTTGGCCAAGCGATTACCGCGGAAGTTATGTACGTTCCGCTCGGCTTACCGTGTCCTGTAGGGAGTGAAAATCGGCGCGTACCGGTGCTCTGTGCGGTGACCCCAGAATTGGCTGCGAGCGCGGACCTGTTACTGACTCCAGATGACTATGAAAGTCTTTGTCTCGCCGTGAAGGAGTCGGGGCGTCACCTCACAGGCGGTGAGTGTGAAATAGTGATGGGGTCGCCTAAGGAAGAGGTTGCTTTTGCGAGAGGAAATGTCGAGTCAGTAGCCCATACTACCGCTGGTGACGCAGCACGCAATACCGTAGGTGAGGAACCGAGCAAGGGTGCTAAATGTGACGCGTGTTGCGAGGTCAACGCAGGCCTGAGGGATCAGAAAGGGGTCGATCAAAGCAGCGAGATCACTGAACGCGAGGAAGTTGAGCCGCAATCAGATGATAGAGAAGAGATGGTCAACATAGCTCGCATGGACACCGCCGGAGATCCGCTACAGGTCAGTGGTACAGAAGAAAATGCGCGGATTAGACTGTCTACTGAGAGCCCTTTTGCGAAAGAGCAAATTGAATCGGTAGCAAATGCATGGCGTCAGGTGGAGAACGGGGCTCATGGTACGGTCACTGCGAGCCAAGCGCTGTATAATAAGGAATCATTGGGCGGCAAACAACACCTGCAACATGTGATGCCAAAGTCTCTTGTGTTTTTCGGTTTAGCATTGCTTGCATTTTGGTTTTTTGCGATGGTGGGTTCCTTTATGGAGCATCGTCGCGCTGAAATGGTCGAATCAGCACACGACGGAGAATGTGGTGGTGGTGCTCATTTTTCGAAGAAAAGGATGAGGAAGCGTATTAAGAGCCCATTCTTTTGTTTGTCGCTGGCTTCCGAGGTAAAACGTCAGTGTTGCAGATATCAGGGTTGTCAGGTGAACTCGCGTAAATTGACAACAGAACGGGTGCGCATAACGCACCGCACCCACTCGCGAAAACCGAGGGAGGTTGTTTATCTCAACTGCATTGGAACAGGCCGATGTGAGCTAGTTGTGAGAGGACAAAGTCTCACTTGTTCTGAGGGTAAATGAGTCACGAGTATTCTTTGTTTTTGTGAATAACGTTGTGCGCGCGATGCATTTGTGTTCTGAAATACAGTTGTGCATCCATTTTTATTATCGTGCAGTGATGTTCATTTGTGCTTTGCGTGAGTTCTAGCTAATGTATTTTTGGATGTGTTGTTTAATGTAAAGCGTTGGTTTTCGCATGTTATTTCGGTTTGATTTCAAGAAGGACTCATTCACGTTTGGGTTAGATCGTTTTCTTTTGGGGTGTTTTCGTTTTTTTTTCTTTTTGTGGTTGTCATTGTTGAATGTGTGCACGTTACCGTAGTTGAAATGACTAGGATAAGTTCCTGACAGTGGTTTCAGTAGAGTTGCATAAGTGTGCTCATAGAACATATGTTACTGACGCGTTGTTGACGGTTCAAACCGCATAGATGAGCACTGTCGGGTTACACGGTGTCACTAGCTCCACCGAGAGAGTGCTTGATGAACCAGAGAGAGCTCGAGGCGTGTCTCACATGTTTGGACAATTGCGTGATGTGCGATGTGTTTTGTTTCAGTGCAATGTTTAGTTATATGTCCGCGGGTCGCGATGCTGGGACCTTGCCGGCAACGAGGGAACCGGCAAGTGTTTGAGTTAAGAAGCCACTATGCGTTTGCTTTTTTTTTGTTTAGTTGTTTAGTTGTTTTTTATGTACTCGTGTTTTTCTATGATTTTTCTGGTTGTGAAGAGAAGGCGTCTTTTTTTTTGTCATGTTACATGGACAACGAGTGTCCAGTAACATTCTTGAGGGGGGAGGAGTCAGTCTCAGAGAGTGTGAGCGCCTTAGAATATGTGAGCGGGCTGCTGCTCGCTATGTTTGCGAGCTCTTAAGTCGCAGCGAGGCGGATCCTGGCGCCGACACCACAGGGGGTCGTCGGGAGAGATGCATGGCTCGAAAGCTGCGGCAGGTTTCCCGGAATTATTGCTTGAAGAGTTTGTGCCGGGGAAGCTAACCGCCGCAGCGGATTCTCGAAACGGTCAGGCGGGCGCCGAGGTCCAAGCCATGTGGCCGCAGCGACAGAGGAGGAGAAGCTATCTCCGAAGCGGCATATCGGGTTACGTCCGTCGGCAGTACACTGTAGTCGGCAGTAATGGCCAACGCGGGTGGTTCTGAGGAAAGACAGTGTCGCGCGGGTCCCTTTTCTCCTAGCTGAGAGCAAGGAGAGGGGAAACGTACAGTGTTGTATGTTTGTTTTTCAACGGAGGAAAATGCCCGTTGGAAGACGGTAGTCGAGGGAGTTCGCTGGGCGCGGCCCGTGCGGACGGTCGTGGTGAATAAACGCTGCCTTCAACCAGACTCTGGCTCTTCCTTCGCGTTTCCAGCGTGAACTCGGATCATCGAGGGGCTGTCGATACCAAACATCAAACTTAACTGCACTTAACAACTGTACTTGCAGTAGGTATTATAGGATAGTTTGAAACGGCCAACGTGACGTGCACTCAGACGTTCGCTCCCTTAAGGCATCCACCGAGAACCGATGCTAGGCTAGCAGTTGAGAAGGCTATACGCACGGGGCCCCATTACGCTATCGCTGATGATGATTAGTGGGGTTTTGTGGCGCAAGGGCCTTGGGTGGCCAAAGATTACGCTATCGCGTTATACTCTTGAAGGCGAAGCTCAAGCGTCCTCCGAGTTTCTTTTTTTTTTTAATTGGAATCTTCCTTTCCTTTCTGAGAAATCCGCATGTATTTCCTTGTGGCTTCGGCTACAATCGGGTGATTGTCAATTATCCCTTTCACGGCGCTGCCATAGCTACACAACATAACGGTGTAAGTACAGTCATCCAAATCTTTAACTAACGTGCGCAGCGGCTAGTATTCTGTGCGTATGTGCCATATGAGACAGCCTAGTCGCGATTAAAAAAAAAAGTTTTGTCGGCATGCGGTTCGTTGGCATGCACTCACCCTTCTTGCAACTTGGCTATGACATATGGCGCTGACGCACACAGCAAATCGCGGCTCGCGCACGCCAGGTAAAGATTTAGGTGACTGTATGTGCATGTCTACATGTTTCTAAAAAGATAATCAATGCAGTTGCTGATGGTTTTCGAAGGCGCTGTCTTTCAACAAGTATTCGATTTTACCATCTACTATTGTTCCTTTATAGCTTAATCAGATGTCTCAAAATAAGGTAAACGGTCTCCCATCACTTCCAGCATCGGTTTTCAAATGTCACGGCCATGCGGCAATCGCGCATACTTCGCGAACCTGCGTGGCGCGAGGAATCCACGCCGCAGATGCAAGAGGCGTTTTGGTTCCCGTTCCTCTTTCGTGTTCGCGACCTCCGCTGGATCGGCGACGTCAGCGCCAGCCGACGACGCCGCTGACTCACTCACTGGAAACACACATCCCCGCTTTCAGGGCGCGGGCGTGCGAACGTCAGGGCACGCTGCCGACGCCACCGACGCCGAGGCCGCCTAGCGGCCGGCCGCGAAGCGAGGCCTCGCGACGTCTCTCCGGAGGGCCATTAATCATTCCCAGGACTCGCGGGCGTCTATCGAAACGTCCAGAGAGGAGACACACGCACGAGAAAGTTGGGGGGTGAGGGGGGGATGAGGGGACCCCGGAGTAACATTAACGAGGCCTAGGCAGTGTAGCGACGGATGCGTGGAGCGGAAAGGCAGACAGTAACAAGACCAAGAGAGAGATGGAAAGAAATGGGAAGAGATGGCGGATAAGAAGTGCGCCGCACAGCGGGAAAGGCAAGAAAAAGAAACTTGAGAATAGTGCTTGCCTGAGTTAGTTGGTTAGACATCGTGAGGAGACAGAAGGAGGGCTCAGAGAACTATAGGAAGGAATTTCGAAAGGAACTAGAAAGGAAGTTAGAAAAAATATAGAAAAAGAAACTTGACAACAGTGCTTGCATGAGTTGTTTGGTTAGACATCGTGAGAAGACGGAAACAGCTAGGGCTGAGAGAAGTGGAAAGGAACTTGAGAATAGTGCTTGTCTCAGCTGTAGTTGGTTGCACATAGTGAAAATTCTTTCTTCCTGTGTCCTTGTCAGCGTGTTTTGCTGGAAACTTTCCTCAAAAGAAAAAAAAAAACTATGGAAAGTTTTCGAGCCCGGAACTTGGGCGGCGATCTTCGTTTTTCTTTTTGTAACTAAAAGGTGGGGCGGACGAGGTTTAATTTGGTAAGTAGACTGAACCGGAGCTTGAAGATTGTGGCTCGGAAAAAAATCGCCAGGTCTGTTTTTCTTTGGCGTTTATGCTTCGTGACATCCTGTGTTCCTGACTTGTGCGGCACAACCCAACGAAATCCAACAGACAGTGAG
The DNA here is from genome assembly GCF_013339695.2 of Rhipicephalus sanguineus. NCBI lineage: Eukaryota > Metazoa > Arthropoda > Arachnida > Ixodida > Ixodidae > Rhipicephalus > Rhipicephalus sanguineus. The sequence continues at coordinate 42,554,648 of NC_051186.1, read as the reverse complement.
GCTAACGAAGGTACAGGGTACGAGCGACGGCTTCAATTACGTTCCATTAATGTCATAATAACTATACTACAGTTAAAACATACAAGAAATGACCCCCTATACCTTCCTTATATAGCTTCGCTGCCTGTTGGTTTTCATCAGGTTGTGTTTAACAAAAGAAACGAGCCCTCGATCAGTCATCCCGACTTGAGTGGAAGCAACTTAATTGTAGTGTGCAGTGATTATTCTTCTTTCGTCTTACTTTCGCTCGCTTCTTACATGCCGCCGTCGCATTTCGCCCCCATCGAAATGCTTTCGCGTGGCCGGGAATCGAACCCGCGCCCTCGATACTGACAACATCTGCGCATGCGATCTCTGTACCAATACGTTCGAATAGTGTACAAGACCAGCCGGTACATCCTATCGAATAACTTTCAAATAAAAGGAATCCTGCATGCCGGAAACCGGACCGGCCAGTGGTCACATCAATTCAGGACAACGTGGTCAAGAGCAAAAACGCGAACCACTCGTTTTGTTCGTCGTCATCTTCGCGGAGAAAAAGAAAGTCCATCGCAAAGAAAGAAATAAACGAAATCAACAACGCCGACAGAGGAGGTAGCAGCGAGAGCCAAGAGACGCTCTCCTACGCGCCATTATGCTTCAGGCTGAGGAGCGGAGATGCGGTGAGTTCCATTCGCCGTCGCTCATAATTCTTCGAAGAATCCCCTCCCTACATCTGCCCTCTCCCCTCCAACTGGCCTTCATTTCTTGACGCTCGAAATAAGAAAAAGAAAAAACAGGGTGCCGCGCCCTTTCCCCCAGCTGCGAAGTGAAGCTGGGTGTGAGAGTGAAGCCACCAACCCCCTAGGAGGCTGCCCCGGCAGAATCAACCACCTTTCCGACGGCAACGAAAAGAGATGTACGCGTGCCACAGTACACGGATGTGCCGGCCACCGATTCCAACTTGTGCAAAATCCTAGCATACAAGTTCAAGATATCAGAATACGGATAGAAAATCGGGCTATTTGGATTACGTTAACAGCGTAAAGGACACTGACAGCAGAGCTAGGGGACCAGCGCTCGTGTCGTCTGGTCTACTCTTTCGTCCGTGTGCCTTTGCGCTGTGTAATCACAAGCATAGGTGGTGGAGCATACATTTGTTGCAATTCCAGGCACGAGTGATTCATCTGACGTCAATGCCTTAACATGGGGCTTGCACTGACGTCACTGAAAGAGCCACGTTGGAGGCCCAACATGGCGGGACGCGAACTTTGTGATGTCACGTTAGTGTTATCCGTACATCGCATGCTGGTTCCTTCGTTGTTCAAACACAGATGCCCAGTAACGTTCCAGCGACGTCGCTATCGCACTGAAGCAAATTGAACGCGGCGTGATTCTACTGCCTTGACGTCATCTAAGCCACGATGTCGTGCATCCATGACATCACGGGCAAGCTATCAATAGAGGCTTGTATAAACAGAGAAATAATCAGGAGCAAATAACCACGAAAGGATCGACTGCTGGGCGAATTGGTGATTCACCCTGATGAGGTGATGCTCAAAAAGCACTCAGCACCACTTCTAAAGATAACCAACTGGTTAATAATAAATGTTGGGGTTTAACGTCCCAAAACCACGATTTGATTATGGGAGACGCCGTAGTGGAGGGCTCCGGAAATTTCGAACATCTGGAGTACTTTAACGTGTACCTAAATCTAAGTACACGGGCCTCAAGCATTTTCAATGGAAGCCAGTGAAGCTGCGACTATCATGGTGGGCCTGGTATAGTGAATATTCTTTAAGTGAATTCATATATTATCATTTTTGACTAAATTGAGCGCATAAAGAGACATACAGTCAAAGATTCCGGTGTTTCTCTTGCGCATGACGCATATTATTCTCATCAACAAGGGTCTAAAAATGAAGTAATGTAGTAAATAAGAAACGACGTCGTTTCATAAGTACAGAAATGACATGACGTTCGTTTCTTATGCAACAGGTCTTGCCTTTAAGGCAAAACTCTCGTCATTCTGACATGTCGGCGAAATCATACAAGTTTATGTTTACTTTTACAGCATGCCCATCTTTTGTTTTTTTCGACGCAAACACATTCGATTAGTCGAGTTAGTCGGTTAGCCGGGAATTGTTGTTCTACGCATCTTCTGTCCACGGATGCGATCCGCCGGAACCTACTCATACACAGCTTTGTAGTAAAATTTGAGCTTACAAAGCGTACTTTATCAGGATTGTTCCTCTCTTGTTTACTTGTAAATGTGAGGAGCGGCCTACTGCTACTCCGTCACTTGACGCCCCTCCTGCGCAGTGCAAACTCCTGACAGAAGGCTGCCCCGCAGGCCTGGCCTGGCCGGCTGCAGCGAAAGAATGCCTTCTCGCTTCGTTCCGAGAGGGGCCACTTTTCTTTTTTCACATTTCCGTCTATATTTCGGCTCTTCATAACATTTTGCTTTCTTCTTTTGCCCTGTGCCGTCGTTCTTTGCCCCATGTCTGCGCGCTCCCTTGTACAACCGGCCCCACACACACACACCGGATTTCTTTCATATTCACAGCTTGCTCTCCAACACCACAACCACCAACGCGGATGCAAGCTGCAGCTCCGTTTAGCGCCGTTTGTGTCCGCAGACGCCCTTCCACAAAACGGCTTCCGAGAAACGAACACGCTTTTTTTGACCGTTTGAACGAAGGTCAAAGAGGAGACGCAGAACGCGCATCGCGTCTCACATTTCCATGTCCTCTTTTCACGCAAGTCGGCTTTTAAAGGAACACCAGACAAGATACTATATGTTTAAAAAAATCACTCATACATCTAGCTGTGTACTTGCATATACATTGCGCTGCTGACGATATTCAATCCTACGATGATTTTGCAAAATACCATACAATATATAAATATAATATATAATAAATATAGTATAATAAATATAAATAGTCATAAATCTTCTGAAAGAGTTTCGTCCTGTCCACTTTCGCCTGTACAGTTTAGACTGCAAAGTTTCGTCTTCTCAAGTTTCGTCTGCTCGTCTCGCTTGAGTCCGGACATGGGCCGAACAAGGCCTCGTAGGTAAAGCCTGCACCCCACAAATATTTGAAAACAAATCATACGCCTTTCAAACAGTACTCACTGCACTTATGTAAGGCCAATTCGAAAAATATACGGCGAATTTTCGTTCACTACCCGTCGTTACTGTCGCGTGCGAGCCCCGCAAGAATAGCCAAAAAAGGACGCACAATGGCCGACACCGCCTGTTCGGCCAAGCAGCATCGAGGTTGCTACTACGGTCCTTGCTACCACACTGCCAGCCGAAGCGGACTGCGCACGATGTCGCGCAGCAGGGTGCGTGCAGGGGGGAGACAGACCTGTCAAGCGGCACCCAGAGACTAATTCATCACAGCCATTACACACTGCACGAGGCCGACCGAAGCGCCAATCTGCTAGCGGTGGGTGGGGGAGGGAAACACACGGGAGTACTGTGCGTGCGTACTTCTGCAACGTCGGTGAAGCAGACGGCGTGCTATATAGGTATAGCAGACGACAGGGGCGGTGGGGCGAAACCGTTGTGCTGGCCGTGGGTGCGTGCGTGAGCGCGTGTTTGTAAAGGGGGCGCTGCGAGCACACACCAGCGTGTGACGTCAGGAATGGGCGACGCCTCGCCGATCAAGCTGCGTGGCACTGTTTTTTTCCCATACACACGGGCGCTGGCGTGTGTCGATCAAAGAAACGAACGAGAAACGCCCAGCTATCACGTTTGTTCGTTAGTCTTTACTTTCACCGTTTCTTTTTTTAAACAATGATGTCCGCAGGTTGTACTGCAAATACTATGCAGCGAAGGGAAATGTGATCCTGCGGTGCCTGCGGCACATGATCGTAGAGACGGTTAAGCCAACATCCGAACTAAGGGAATCGCATGAAATTGCACAAAAAATACGTCCTTTAAGCGACACAGAACTGTCTAGCTTTGTCAAATTGGCGATTTTTAACAAAATATCGCACTGTCGATGCAAGAAGTCGCAGCAATCAGTGTGCAGAGACGCCAAAAATATGGAAGACTGTAATCTCGGAAACTCAAGAGTAACAACTATTAGTGTTCTACAAATTACTACCACCACACCACTGATTGTGGCTTCCGAGACCTCAAGAGTTCTCCAGAGTAAGAGTAACTGATCTCGAAGGTCTGACATCCTACTGGGTACTGCGGGAACCAGAAGCGACTTTGAGAACCAGGAAACACGTATAATAACCGTCTAGTTTCCGACCTCACCATTAACGCTACAAGAACGGTTAAGGCCGTAAGCACAAGGACTATAGACAAACCAGTGCACTATACCCGCTGTTCCCATGGCAACCGAACGATCGCAGCGCCGCAGCTCATTCTGCAGAAAAACTTTTGTAGGAAACTCTATTGTGAGAGCGGTGTATAGGGAGTGGCCGTGTTTCTCTCCTTTTGTTTTATTTCCCTAGTCATCGCGGAAATGACTGCAGTTCCGGTAGCTCCTGTCAGTCACGCCAGACCCATGGAGAGAGTACGTCACACGTCACGTACGCGTCCGCTATACCCCCCCCCCCCTCTTCCTCCTCTCAGTTCTTGCTTTCCTTTTGATTCGTGTATTACCTGTCTTCCATCGCTGCGAGCGTCATTCACATTGTGATGTGATAAGTTGACGCCCACTACCACGCCCTCTTCCGACGTCCGCACAGGACGGGAGATATGCCTGACTATAGCGTAAGGTCGCGTATATTATACATAGGCGCCTTTTCATACAGTGTGTACATTGCTATATATAACAGTGGATCGAACGAACGGTACAAGCTCCTTTAAATTTACTTTTTTAGACGATGGATGCCAAATTGGTATAGAGCACAATGAATTGCGCAAAGTGTACGAAATACAGGATTACCTAAGTAACAGTAACAGGACTTACAAAGGAAGGGGAATTCATCAAGGGCTCGCTTTCTTTTTTATGTGCAAGCTTATGAAATCAACAGACATTATTTGTAGTCTTTAACTGTTATGTAGTAATTATGACATAAATGTAAAGCAATTAAACTGGACGAAAAGACAACTTGCCGCTGGTATACGGATCGAACCTACAACCTTCGGGAGGACGACCGCCGCTCTACAGTGGCGGTCGTCCTCTAGTCCAGTTGATTGGGTATTTATATGCACAAAAAACTTGAGAGTGTTAGCCAGCGCCGCTCGTATCCATGACGGCGAGTGTGAAACACTCTTTTTTGACTTACAGTGTGATTTCAAAAATTGCCAAATCGAAGTTTTCTGAGCGAATGGGAGTAGCTCTACCTTGTTGGCAACTTCTCGGTGAAGTATCCGGCACTTCTCGTGTTCCCGATACCACAGTATTTAGCGCAGTTAATTCCTCTGTTGAAGGTAAAGGTAGACATCTTGTATATGGTGCCAGGGTAGAAGACCTTTCTACCCATCTGTAGACGTTTAAGATATCTAAAATACGGGTTATACGTCTTCTATACACATATAAAAAATTCACAGAGGTGTAGTAAGAAGCCTTCTAAACGTAGAGGCCTACTTGAGGCCCTTATTATAAGAGCACCCTAATTTTGCGAAGTTCATCTGTGTACAGTCTGCAGATAGCTATGAGGTGTCTATACAGAAAAATATACATATTCGTTATAATATAGACGTCTATGTGATGCCTGCAACAGTATATAGACGGTTTGTTCCGCTTCTGACGACGTTCAAACACTGCATGCAAGCAAGCTAAGAGGATCTTTGAACATGCAGAGAGTCTGGACAACAGAAGCCTTGCAAATCACGTCGAAGAAAAGCGGATGGTGCAAACGCCAAAGTGACGGCATGCGTGCTCCAATGACAGTAATAAAATACTATGCAAAATATCAAACTATCCGCAACACTATAGTGTGATAGTAGCCACCGCCACCGTAATTTTCAGTCCGCCAGAAATAGGGGAAGTTAAAGAGAAAGAAAACAATATACGAAGGGCCAGAATTCAAAAGATTCAGGGGAGGCGGCGTTAAAAAGCTGGACGGTCCGCTATTTAGAAATTTCCACAATGACCAGCGGTCAGCGTCGCCGGGCGACCGTTAGCACACGCGCCCCCGTGTACGCTGTCAATCAAACTTGAGTCTTTTTTTGACAGCCCCATTCTGCTCCGGTGCAAATAGGCTCCACGAATGTGAGTGCAGCGCCTCCGCGGCAGCTGATGCCAACTCCGAAAAAAAAAAATTTTGCCGTTACACATATTCTCCTTTCCTTCCTTCGTGAATGCATTCCCACAATCACGAAAGTGGCCAGACAAATGGGGAGGGTGGAGGGTACCAAAGCTATTAACGACCTGCGCTTTTTCTAAACCAAATCACGCGAATGCTCGTATAGAAAAATGAGCTTTCCCATGTCGACGGCGAGTTCTATATTATGAAACAGCTGAATAAATTGCTGCCTATCTGGATACCACAGACACGCTACATAAGTGCTGCAGCTATGTTACAGAGATTCCTTGGAACTGCTAGAGATGTTACAGAGGTGCGTTATACAAGGAGTCCACTATCTTCAGACATGAGGTAATACAAAAACACATACAGGATAGCTGAACTTCTAAAAAGGTGCCACAAAAAATGTCTCAATCCGCCACAAACAACCTACTGGAGCGTCAACACAACTCCTACAGACAACCTACGGTGCCGCACCGTAGGTTGTCTGCAGGAGTCGTGTTGATGCTTCAGAACTGCAACAGAAATGCTTAGACAGAGATGTTTCATTAATGACAGTGTGGTGTTACAATGATGCATCAGAACTGCTGCGGAAATGTCCAGGGGTAATAGTGCTGCAAGAGTATTACAAAGAGTACCACAGGAGTGCTGCATGGGTGCTACAGCAGTCCCACATATGTGCACTACAAGGCGGCACAAGTGCTACAAGGCAGGAGTGCTCCAGAAGTGCTATACAGGGCTGTTGAAGGAGTGTTACAGCGGTGCTGAGGGGCAGTTACAGAGGCAGCTACAAGAGCGCTGCAGAATGCTGCAGGACTGCCACAGGTGTGTGCACAAGTGTTATAGGGGGGCTGCAGGGTGCGCAGGATCGCTACACAACTACCCAACAAGGGCATGCATGGGCTTCTAGAGATATGCAATAGACTCCTACAGACACCCCGAACAGTGATGTTAGAGATGCCGCAAGGTCTGTCCAAAGAAGTAGCTCAACGGATCTTCTCCGGACAGCTTGCCAAAACCGTCGCTCCGGTCTCTTTAACGAGGTCCGAACCAGTGGCGCAAAGGACGCTGGCTTGCTTCCCAGCCAGAGGCCTGGCTCCCTCCCCCCACCTTAAACCCCTTCATCCCCTCTAAGGGTCCTTCTCCCACGCCGCTTCCCGCGGTGCTTTGTTGTCCTCCCTAATACACGCGTCCTACTGAGCCGGCAAAAGGACAATCCGCTTCCAGGCGCGGCCGAGCAGTCAATTAGGGAGGATTTGCCGGGACACGCTTTGCTCGATGCCAAGCCACGTTGCACCCTTGTCTCCCCTCCCACACGACTATTGTTTCTCTCATGCTTTCTTTTATTTTATATATCTTCTTCTCTGTAGGCGTCTGTCCCAACGTATACCATCACGCGCACAAGCCGTCATGCATGGTTGTGTCAACAGGATTTATGTGCGGGAGCCTTCGCGCGCGCTCCGGCATGGAAGTTCCCCAGCCAGGAATTATATACAACGTAACGCCACAGCAGCGACTAAAACAACACGCGCGAAGATGAGAAATCGGTGCACTATATTCATTGTGCGCACAGTTACTGTGCTTTCGTAACACCGGTGCTTGCTGTGCGATATCTTTGCAGGAAAAACTTTTGACACAGCATGCCGAAATGTGAGCAACCTATAATATAAGCAATCGTAAGCTTTAGCTTCTCGACGGGTGAAGCCAATGCAAGATATACATTATACAACATCAGTATATGTCAACGTCACGAACTGCATATACCGAGAGAGCCGCCCGCCTGCTTTGTTCATCATGTTGCAGACAGCTGTGTAGTTAGTTTAGCGGTTCGTTATTTATAGAAAGGCCCTATACGGGTAGTTCGGAGTTGCATCTTCCAAGTATGCAAGGGATGACGCAACGAGAGAAAGAAACGGGGCGTGCCTATACTCACCAGTTGTTGACTTGGAGGATGGTGAGTCCGGTGTCCTGGGCCAGCTGCTTTTTCTGGTCTTCGGAGGGATACGGATGCTGCATGGAGGAAAAGAAAAAGGGGGGAACGTTGTTAAACGACCTCTAAATCTAACACTAGGGCACCGCAACACTCAAAACATCAAGTACGACTGCCAAATATATACTTGTATCACAAGTAAGGACATTCTTGGTCTTAAAGACATCTAATGCACTGCGCTCTCGTCGGTGTGTGACATCCATCACGTAAAATCATTAAGGCATTCTACAGAAATTGTACAGATGTCTTTTCTTCGGCGTGTTGCAACTAAGACAGCGACGTACATAAAAAATCGAACGCGACTTGTAAATATGCGTATTCCAGGGCTTAAACGTACTTGGTCTAAAAAACGTCTTCAACGAGACGTTCATTCTAGGGTGTGACGCCTCTCACCAAGAGCTACATACTGGGACAGCTAGCTTGTAGAAATCATGCAAAAAAAATTTTTTTGATGCTTTAACAAGGTAATGCAGTGATCGAAAAAGAAAAGTTATATAGATAGAGGCATATAATCTAAAACATCATTTGGACTGGTACACATGTGCTACAAGACATATATGCAGGAAGGTAGCTTCCCTCACCAAAAACTGTTTGAGACGGCCTGTAGAAGTCCTACAGAGGCTGTATTTCTAGGCATGTCACAATAGTGCACAAATAATCTATGAAATTAAATCATTCTACACATTTTGTCAACGAATAAATAACCTAATTATACACTAGCAACTACCATCGGCTTGAAGTAAATGGAGTCGTTAACAAGGTTTCTTTTTAAACGGTGCAGGAACATAGTGTAGTAAAGAAGTTTATAACGAGGCATACTTAGAGGTGTACAAAAGGTTTCTTGGCACGATGTTTCCTGCTTCTAAACATGCTCCACCGTCCTTCATGACATAAGTGAACACCCCTGTGACAGTAACCCTCCTTGGTGACTTCAGTGAACAATCCTGTGGCAGTAATGTCGCGTACCACGCAAGAGTGACCGACTGTGACTGAGTCTGTTTGTGCTGTGTCGTGTGCTATCTTCCTCTCTCTCTTTCCTCTCCATCTTTAAATCTCCCCCACCCTGTTCCCATGTGTAGGGTAGCAAACCGGTTTTCCTAAACTGGTTAACCTCCCTGCCTTTCCTTCTCTAATATTTCTTCTTCTCAGTGAACACTCTCTTACTTATTGCCTTAAAAAGCAGCGTCAATCATTTCTGTATCCACGTCACTTGCACGGCACACTGCAAATGTTACCGCGTAGGGCCGTGTTCTAGAAGTCAAACTGTCCCTAAGGAAGGTATGGTTAATTCAAAGGGCTTCTGAAGTTTGCCCGTGCGCGAACAGTATAGAGCAGTGGGAGGTTCTCTCGACTCAGTTCGTTTTCTTTTTTTTTTCTCGCTTCGTTAAACCACAAAACAACGCAAGTCAGTTGCACATAATGCAATAACCGCGAACCGTAAGCAGAGAAAAGGCAATCGAACCCGTCTCTTGCGAAAAGTACGGATCCGAAGCCTCGAATCCGATCGGGGAAGTCGGAAACGCAGTTTTATAAAAGCGCACAGGACAATGGGAGTGCAAAGCGGCTGCTGTAGGAAGTTGGGGGGGGGGGGGGTGTCAAATAGCGATAGAAGTAAGGTCTCCGTGGGGACGCGTCGCTTCGAATCCTTCTGCCGCACCGCTAAGCCCCAATAATAAGGCATAAGACCACGCCAGAAAACCGCAGAGCATAAACGCCATCCCGAGTTTCAATGGCGATCCCCAGTCTAAACGCCGATCTTAAGCCTTAAGTCCGGATCGCTAAGCCTAACTCCGGGACCCCCGTATACCAGCGCCCTGCTGCCACGAGCTCCAAGAATAGTGCGAGCACCTTCGTGCGTGGTTTCTCTTCTCTTTCTTTGCAATCGTTTCACAAACCCAACCCTGCCATCAACCCCGCTGGCTCAAGCCAGCGATTTTCTTTGTATGCGAAGATTAGGCATTCTTGAGGCGCTCCGCGTTCCTATTTTGAATTTTCTGGGCCGGGGTCGCACACGCGTCCACTTCCTCCTGTCGCGATTTGTTGTTTCATTCGGCTTCTTTTTCCCTGCCGCTTTTGTGAACAAGCGAAGGAATAAAGCCATCGAGCAAGGAGGCGGTTGGGGGAGGGGGGTTGAGGAAAGGTTCCTACCTTGAATGGTTGGAAGTCAAGAAGAGTGAGACGAAGCGTACGAAGAGATCAAATTTAGGCCCGGATAAAGCTAGGAAAACTGACCCACCGCGCGCAAACGAAATCGCGCTGCAAAGCGTTCAAGAATAAGAAATATATACAAAAAGAACGGAGAATGAATGCAAGAAAAAGTGTGGAGTCTGAGAAATCGTTGATGCGGAACGAGAAGGAGAGGCGATCTTCAGAGATCTGCACACGCATGCGCAATGGAAAACGGTGGACGGATGCCAAGCGGGGTGTGGAGTAAGGGCTGCACGCTGGGGAAGGGTGGAGGGGTGTAGAGCGGCGACGAAAAGTGCCAAGCGAGAAATTTAAAGAGACAGGGTCTAAATATATGCAGATGGGAAAGATGTGAGAGGGACACATTGAGTTTGAAGGGAAGGGGGGGGGGTGTAAACGACAACGTCCCTCCGGCTGCTAGAAAGGTGAACGGCAGAGGGGTTTTTCGACGCTGTGGGGTTCTTCCCAAAGGGAACATCAAGAACAGACTAGAGAGGGGGAGGGGTTCAAAGGGGACAAAGACTATAGGGGGGACGAAGTACAGTGGAAGGGGAGGGCAGTGGGGTTCAGACTAGAAAAAAGGCAAAAAATATCGAGCATTCGTGTCTGAAGCGATAAATCTCGTCGGCGTCAAACGGAGCGTTGCATACGGGATACAAAACGCACCGCTAGCGACGTGAGTTGTCAATGGGGGGCACCACTGTCGGCGATGCTGAGGGAAGCTTTTTTCGCAGGGGGGTACACACAGCCTCGGTAGGTAGACGTGGTGGAGTTAAGGAGGGGGGGGGGAGTGGAGCGAGGGAGATACGTATCCTGCAGGGGGCTCAGCTGACCAGGTTAAGCACAGGGGGGCGCCACCGGTGGGGTAGCAGTGAGGTGGTCCATGGAGAAAGGAAAGGGCCAGGTATATATATATATAAATATATATATAATATATATATATATATATATATATATATATATATATTATATATTGCACACAAGTTTGGAGGTGTGCGGCGCTGCTCTCTTTCTATCAGAGGGTAGCTTCCAAAAGGGCGGTCGGTCGGCGGTGATGCGAGTGGTACACCGTACAACGCCGCGGAGACTGTTGGAAAGGGCATGAACGAGGGGGATCGGTGGATGGGGGGGGGACAACGGATGTCCCGAAAAGAACAGAGGGGGCGGATAAAGAGCAGAAACGAGGGGCGGACAGAAAAGAACGGAGGCCAATGTGGGGGTTGCAACCCCGAAATTTGCATCCATTGTCGGCGCCACCACGCGTCTAGTACGTTACTTCGCACCTTTTGGGTCGCGGGGTAGTCGTCAGCGGTGCGAGACGCGGCCGTCCATCAATCAGTCAGTCAGTTCGTTTTCGAATGCACGAGAGCCCGATGAATCAAACCGAAAGAAGAGAAGGAACCAGAGAAAAGGTGATTCGGGTAGGTGAGCAGCGTAGTACTGGTGTAGCATCGCTGAAAAGTCAGGGATACCAGGCCCGCGAAGCTCTATGGTAACAGCGATGCAAACGCGAACCTCCAACAGATCCGTACCAGGACAAAACACCTTAAAGCGAACCGACGAAAGGTGTACGATGACCCCCTCCCCCTCCCCACCCCTGGCGGATACAGGAGGGGAGGAGGGTAAGCAGGGCCTGATGCTCCTTAATTTTTCAATGTACGTGCCACACCAAACCACACCCCACCAGCATTCCAGACAGGTGGAGGTGAGTGAGTGTGTCTCCTTTTTCGTCCTTGTCTTGGGGCTTTCGCTGGTTTTTCTTGCGTCTAAACATGAGCCAATCGGCCCAGCTTTTTGACGCTTCTCATGTAATATCCCTAAGACGAGGACTTATCAGGTCCCCCCCATAAGCTGAACACTCCTCCCATAAGTTGCAGCCCCTCCCCCACCCCCGCCCCCCTTTCTCGGGAAAGTCATGAATCCGCCGCTGTCGACGACAATGTTCAAGTTGAAGACGGCACGCTGCATCGCGCGTGTTCCTTTAACCAGGTTCAACCACTCGTCCGATCCTCAAGTGAGCATTACATGCAGTATTTGCGAAGATTAACGAACAATGAAACTTTTCCTGGCCCACGTCCGGAATCGGGCCGAACCCTCAAGGAGGCGAGAAAAGGAACGGCGAACTAATCCGCATTCGAGAGCACACTTCGAGTGTACTCGTCTTGGAGGATGCTTTAGGACTTTGCAGAATGGAACGCGATCGTTTCACGATGCTTCACTGCGTGTAAGTGGGTCTTGAAATTCGCTGTCACGAATAGGATGTCAGATATACAGAACAGGAGTAGAGGGCCCTGGGGACGGCGTTAGGCGGCAGTCAGTGCAACGCCGCGGAGTCAGCCTAAACATACGCACCTACTGCTGCGCTTTTACCGAGTTTGCCTGAGGCTCCATATACGTTAGGTTGGCGCTCACGATGACGTCACAAGTTTGGCGATCAGTGACGTAATAGGGCTGACATCATCACATGATGTTCTTATGCGAGACTCAGTGTTCGCTTGATCAACCATTGCTTGCTACGCTTGTACACAATGTTTCTCTTTTTTAATAATGTTTGTTCTTTGAACCGTAACTGCTCGTGCGTACTATAATGCGCTAGTCTGTCTATTATTTTCCCGTTGTGAAGCTTCCCTGTGTATGAGGTGGCCGGGTTCAACTCAAGCTGTCAAATGCAGCTTTTATTGCATGGTCATCTTAGCAAATCAGTTGCGAATAAATTCGATTCAAACATGATTTCTTTTTTTTTTTTTTTGCATCACTCGTGCTCACGTCGTCGGTCACTTTTCGCGTTTGATGAGACATTGAAGGCTTTCGCCTTAATAATGGTGCTCGCGAGGCGATCGACACGTCGGAAACCGCAACGTTCTCCTAGAATATGCCCAGTGAAAAAGAAAAAAGAAATGAATAACGGGAAACCCGAGCACGGATCATGGAAGTTGCGCGGAGTGCGACACCGCGCCGATAATAATAACGGGTGCCTTGTCTGCCTGACGAGGAACACGACGGGAGGAACTATAACTGCGCGAGTCTCCGCATGGGGGCGGGAGCTCCGCGTGACAGCTTGTCACCGGGCTTGTAACGACCGCGGGCCGGGCACCCTACCCCGAAGCTGTATTATAACTTGGCTCGTAGTCGGTGCTAGAACAGTGAATGGGAGAAAGTGAAAGAAAGGCTGGTGTTCACGCTCTTGTCGCCAAAGAATAAAGAAGAAAAAAAAAAACAGTTCGAGACTAGATGGAGAGACACAAAAAAAGACGAACTGCGAGCCTGTCATGCGAGAAGAGTGAGGGGGAGAGGCGATAGACAGAAGACAGTTGGGAAAGGAGGAGGGACGTGTCGTCAGAGTGCGTGCGAGTGCAAACGTGGGAGAGGGTGATCGGGTAACGAGAATGATGCTGGAGAAACAGTACGTCGTGCAGTATGTTATAACGGTATAGGGAGAGAAGGACTACTGGTGGCGCCGGCGCGGCGACTGAAACGCCGTTTCGTGACGTCACTACGTAGAGATGAGCGAGGTAAAGTGAGGGAGAGGTAAACTTCTGCAAAAGAAAACGAGACGCGTCGCAGACGTCGCGACCGCGATAATGAGATCGTCGTCTCGGCGATGCCGATCGCCCTCCCGTAACATCCCCTCACCCCACCCCACCTTTTTTTTGCTTTTATCTTCAAGGAAGTTTCTGTTGCATTGCACAAAGCAGCGATCAAAACCTTACCATATTTTAACCAACACTAATGAATAACCATAATTTATCAACATTACCTGACGTTTCACAATCATTAGCCAAAACTAGCAAGCACTAGGAATAGCTATCTGAACTTAACATTAGCTAGCACTAGCCAATGTTCAGCCCACGTATAACAAGGCTAGCCTGTGCTAGTAACTAGTGCTCGGAGTATGCGAGTCAGCACGGTAGTTGAGTTTGGTCAGCAATATTCGTTATCATTAGCTAATATTAGCTAGCCAATGTTTACGGCTTGTTTAGCCAAAACTAGTGAGCGCTGGTACCTAGTGCTCGCAGTACGCGAGTCAGTACGGTAGCTGAGTTTGGTCAGAAATATTCATCACACCTTGTTACACAACGTGGGCGGTATAGGCTTTGGAAGACATTGTCTTAACAAAAGGAAAAGTTCAGGAAGAAACAATTTAAATGGACACACAGAAAAGCTGTGGATGGAGGGGGGTTAGGGCAGGGAGTACGTCAAATGGAAGATTTACGAGCGCGCATGCGCAGTCGTGAGCACCGAGGCGAGCGACCCCCTCCCTCCACCTTCGGTGGCGAGCATAAATCGACCATGTCGTCGCGGTCGAATGCGTTTTACGCGACCGTTATTGCACTCGCCGCCAGACATCGAAACCTGCAGGCAGAGACGCGAGCGAGAGACGCGACACACAGCGGGAAACGGGAGGGGCTGCGACACTGCTGCCACTCAGCGGGGAAGTCGGCGGAGTCGTACATACGCGGAAACTGCGTTGAGATACATCGCATTTGCACATGCCTGATACCTTCCGCATTTTGTTTGCTTGTGTTTGGCGTAACACCTGATGCGTGACGGTGGTCCGAGATAGGTTATACAAGTAATATAATAATATCTGTGGGCTTAGCGTCCCAAAAGAAAGCACGATATGATTACGAGGGACGCCCTAGTGGAGGGCTCCGGAAATTTTGAGCAATCTGGTGTTCTTTAAGGTGCACTCACAACGCTCTGTACACGAGCCTCTAGCATGTCGCCTCCATAGAAATGCGACCGCCGCGGCCGGGATCGCGCCCGCGACCTCAGGGTCAGCAGCCGAGCACCATAACCAATGCTCCACCACGACGGACGTAGGTAATACAAGTAACGACTATGCTTATTAAATCATCAAAAATGATCGAATTTCAAGATAAGGAATCCAGGGTG